>NW_024883093.1:45000-138543 GCF_019059575.1 Amphibalanus amphitrite | reverse complement strand
TGTGCATTCTGGTAGGCCACCCCCCCCCCCCCCCCCCCTCCATCCCATCCTGAACCGTGGTGGAGCCGCTAAGCCGTGAGTCTCACCCGGACTAAAAAGTCCCGTCCATTGTCTGAAGGCCCACACACTGTCAGCGGCCTTGCGGGCTCCACGTCGGTGTCTGAAGACCCTGATCGGTCCCTGAGGGGTCCAATGCCGACGTTTGAGAAACCTTTTCTAGCCGCTGAGGGCTTTCATCGGCTCCACAGGTGCACGTCAGCCTAAGATGATTCCGTGCCGGCCTTTTCAGAAACCACACCGTTCCGGAAGATGATCTCAGGACGAGAGGGTGCATATCGGCCTGCTCATATATGATACCTAGACTCCATGGACAATACCGTTTGCTGCTTTGGTATAATGCCGCACAGTACATAAGTGCTGTGTTCACTGGTCAGGCCCATGCATACCTATAGGTAACACTAATTATATCCTGGCATGGTATGAATCGATAAAAATTTCGGTCCAAGAGGGTGACAGAGCCCTTAGTGCTGTTCTTCACTATCTAGTTTCAGGGAGGGCTGACGTCGATTAGGGAAGCGCACAGTGCACTCCTCAGTAATGGGAGCCTAGGTCGAGTTCTGTCACTAAGAATTGAGCTCTCAGCGCTATCAAGAAACACCTGTGCGGGAACCGGGGGGGGGGGGGGGGCAGTAGGGGAGCCTGCCCCCACAACTCTGGGGCCGTGGGGGCGCTACCCCCACAACTTTTCTTAGGGCCAAGAACCGTCGGGGCAGCTTGTCCTCCCTAAATTATGGGTGATGATCACAATGAAAAACTGAGTGGAAGAAAAAATTAAAGTAAGAACCCGCACTCCCTCCCTGGCTCGACAGCTTATGTGTCAGATTTAGACCTTCATTGCAGGAAACCAGAAATGTAGTTCCTTGACTCACCTGAGGCATAATGCCTCACTTTTTTGCAAATGTTTTCGTTTTGTTCTTTCCGTTGAGGAGGTAAAGGGGTGAAAAATAAGTGGCCTAAAACCGATGAGAAAACTAGCTTTGAGGGTAACCTAGGCACCGGAAGTATCAGGTGTGTCCCCCTCCCCCCCCCATCCTGAAAGTAGTTCCTGCGCGGCACTGTCAATAAATGACGCCACACTCCATTGATTTTTAAAAATAGTCAAGCACCGTTTTGCAAAACAAAACTAGTTTCGTGTTTAAGTCATATTTCTCATTTCAGAACGCATTTCAACTCGAATACCTAGATTTCTGCAGCCGATAAATGAAAACATCTTACTTAGTTGCCCAAATCTCGCCATAAGGTACAGGTCGGTTACCTATATTTTGATCAAAAGTTTTGTGGAGTGCATTTTTATCATCTATGTTTTTCACAAGTTTATTGGCTATCAAACTTAAACTTCCACGCTAATCGATGAAAATCAAATGCTTTTGACGGCAGATTTTTTTTACAGAATCCGTGCTTGTGTCTCGCGAACAATGCTTCCCGAATTGTTCGATCAGGCCCCCTACACAAACACACATAGGCACACATATGTAGTTTGCCTCGATTCAGCGCCTAAAAGATTTTCACTGGGGGGCCAGAGACTCAAGGAGCCAAACCTAAGGGTACCCCCAAATCCTGTTTTCTCACCAGATTTAGGCCACTTATTTTCATCACAGCCCTGGAACCTTATGATTTGTTGTGAACACTAAATAAATAAAAATAGTACCTAGACCATCCGACCCATGCCTTTGCATTAGTTTATAACCCCCTCACATTGCCCCACCAGACAGTAATAAGCATACAAAGAATGAAACCTTAGTTTTGGACCCGCTATACCTTTTTTAGTCGGTCATTTGTTTACGATTTCAGATTCTCATGAATGCTTTACTGTTCGTCGGAGTTCAAATTTAACGACTTATTTCCGTTTATCTAAGAGTCTTGCTTCCGTTATGGCTATATGGGAGCCATCTTTTTTTTGTATGCGCTTCTGCTCCCCTGTTCGTGCAAGGTAGAGTTAAAACGTTGAAATCAAATATTTTCTGAGAATAATCGAGCGAAATGGACAATTGATGCCCTTGAATGACCTGAAAATTGACCTTATCTTAGCAATTCATTAGGAACGCATATCTATATTTTTTTGCGAACCACATCGCGGTTTCTAACGGGCCCCGCCGGCTTATGAGCGTCGGTGCCGAGCTCTGATGGCCAATGCCAGCTTCTGAACCCACATCGGCCTCTGGTAGACCACACTAGTATTTCTCGTCCCCAGAGACAGACCACCAGGCTGAGCTTACGATCACCCAGAATGGGAGCCTGCTTCATTACGATTAGGAGCTACTCTTGCCGCACACCGGTGACCGTCCAGCCAGAAGTTCGACGTCGCGTAGTGAGGACGACGATAGGTAGAAACGATAGAAACAACAGATTGACGCCCCGAGGACAGAAACAACAGGAGAATGTGTGAAAGAGAATATGCGGGACACGGAGTTAGGTCGCCTGAAAACCCGAAAGGTAACGTATTGCTGAGCGAAAAAAAAAAAAAAACAATGGTATCAGGTAAGCAAAATAAACATGTGGAAACAGTCAGAAGTAATCGGGTAAATCAATGTGCTCACATTGCATCCAAGTTTCGTTCACCTATTTGTTTGTATGTGCACTGACGCCTTGCAGTAAAAATTCGTTTGCCTTTTCGCTTTTGCCGGCCCCCCAGTAGTGACATTTTTACCCTGACTGGGGGGCCAGGCCGGTGACTGCGGGAGTTTGCCGACCCCCCCCCCCCTCCCCCAGTTAACATGTTAAACGAGGCCCTGCCTCTATTTCCATGCGTTTAAGCGCAACTGGTGAAAATACCTGCACATGAGTATATAGTCATATATCGGCATTCACTGATGTGATAGGATTCCTAAAATGAAAAAGAACAACTTCCCAACGAGCATTACATGCCACTTTAGTTGATTGGACGGATCCGTGATAATGCGGTAAACGGGTATGTCAGGCTATATTTGGATCGACATAAGCTTCCACCAATCAGAATATCAGCCTGTCGCTCAAATAAATCAGCTTCTCTATACGATCGATTTGTTATCAAGATGCAGTCTCTAAGATCGATGTTTAGGAAAAAGACGTGTGGTACTATATCTGATGTGTGTGCTATATCTGAGTTTTATAGTGATTTTGCTCCTCGTCCTAGTAACAGATTCAGTAGCGGCGAAACACCTTCAATTAAAGGGGGGGGGGGGCACTGCCGACCTTTGGTCCCATTCTTTCCATGCAACGCCCATAGGGCTAATGTTAAAATGCAAAAATCAACTGGGGGCACGGTGCCCCGGTGCCCTCCCCGTTCCGCCGCCTATGAACAGATTCATTGTGAGCCAAAATTACGGTGTAGTCAGTATGCATATTACGAGCGTCAGAAATTCCAGTACAAAGAAGGGTTAGGTGTATGTGACAACTTTCTTTAAAAGCATGGCTGATAACCTCTGGCTGGAGAGGACGAAAAAACTCAAGTAAATCTTGTATCACTATCCATCCATAGAAGCTGATATCGACCTGAGGTCAGTTTTACCAACAGAAAAATAGCCGCCTGCCGGAATTTTTTACCTAAAGATCGCTTCACATATGGAGCGTAAATGAGATAAGCACGTACGCGAATAGGGCTTTACCGTTTACGCCCTGTATGTGAAGCGGTCTTTGAGCAAAAAATGTCAGCAGGCTGCTATTTTTCTGTTGGTAAAACTGGCCTCAGAGCTATTTAAGCTATTATTGTTTTCGGGTCACCTCCTAGCTTTTTAGCATCAGGGAAATACTATGGATGGAAAAAGATAATGCTTTAATATTAATCGACGAGCTCCAGCTGCCGTGCGTCACGCATCATCAGCGTAGCCATGCGTGATACGGAAAAGGATGCTTTTCAGAGTGGAGCAATCATCATCTGCGCAGTCCACTCTCATGATTAAACAAATTCCTCCGACATATATCGGCTATTGCATGCTCAGGATTATTTGTTTATTTTCATGTGATTGCACCTCCACGTCTCCATTATGGTTATTGACGGATAATCAAACGAAGCTTACTTCTTAGAATGCTCCAGGCTGCTAGATTAGATGGCTATTTTGATATGAGACGACGGAACGTTAGAAGTGGGTTCAATATAACCTTGTTATATGTGTGTGTACTGTGTAGATTGTTCAACGTACAAGGTGTATCCCGCTCCCATGCTCGCACGTACAGCTAGGAACATGCAAGGACAAGTTGTTAGTTAGGCGGCCTGGCACTTCCCAGACACACCCTATGACTATTTCAGCGGGATGCAATAGGAATAAGGTTATCCGAGATGGTCACGTCTTGCGCATCAAGACCGTAGTTGCAAGCGGACACTTTCTAAAAACGAATTGTCGGGCCAACACATACCCCTCCCTAAAGAAATCCAAATTCAAAAGGGACTGGCACCAATCAGAAAAACTGCTCAGCGACTCTGACCAGCGACCAATGACATGGTAGGGCACGGTTGCTAGCATCATTCCTGGTCTAACGTGTTCAGATACTCCGAATAATTTGTTAATAAAAAAGATATAGATATACAAAAAATACAATAGAAGATATAGAGCAACAAAGGTTCAAATATAACACGTCGTTATCGAAAAGTGGTCGCTCAATTCAAAGCCCATTTATTCATGTATCATCATTTAGAAATAGTAACTAGACACAGCATCTCTGAAAATAACGAATGCCTAAAGACGTAACAGCATCACACCAACACGATTAGAGCACGACATACAGCCTGCGAAGTCTTCAAAATTCAGGCGCACAACGTTTATTTCTTTTTTGATCCAACCACGCTCTCCGACTATGAGGTAGATATTCGACATTACAGCCAACAAAACATTCCTTATTTATCACTGAGAAGGGAGAGAGAGAGAGAGAGAGAGAGAGAGAGAGAGAGAGAGAGAGAGAGAGAGAGAGAGAGAGAGAGAGAGAGAGAGAGAGAGAGAGAGAGAGAGAGAGAGAGAGAAAGGGAGAGAGAGAGATAGAGAGAGAGAGAGAGAGAGAGAGAGAGAGAGAGAGAGAGAGAGAGAGAGAGAGAGAGAGAGAGAGAGAGAGAGAGAGAGAGAGAGAGAGAGAGAGAGAGACAGGGGCATGCAAACAGACAGACAGACCGACAGACAGACCGACAGACAAAAGTATGTGGCCCGGATGTCCGATATTTCAGATGAGCTCCAGCCGTATGATGGGCACTGGCGCCACCTTCTTCGCGCGCTTACAGCGCGGCCTGGTCCGCCGTCCTCCGAGCAGAGCCAGCCTCAGCTGCGGAGAGATCAGCGCCAGCCCCACCGTGTCCATCAGACCGGCCTGACCGATCATCAGCACCCGTGTCAGCAGCGAGCGCGTCACCCCAGCCGTCAGCGCTGAGGCTGGGGCCCACAGAAGGATCAGCAGCTGCTCGCACAGCGTCAGCACCGCGAAACAGCGCGCAGAGATGACGTTGCGGTGGCGCGGCGGCGCCGGCGGCAGCGTGGCGTCGGCGTAGAGGAGCAGCGTGTTGGCCGCTGTGGAGATGAGCAGCAGGACTCCCACAGCGGTGGTGTTGGGACTGGGACGCTTGTCCACCGGTAGGCCGACACAGATGAGGAAGGGCACGCCCGGCTGCAGCAGGCTAGCGAAGATGTAGACCGACGCGACATAGATCAGCCCAATGATGACGTAGACGACTCCACTGGTGAGCTTCCAGGCGTGTCGCGGAGCCCAGCGAGCCACAGCCAGGAGAAGTAAACGAACCAGACCCAGCCAACAGGTCAGGTAGGTGATCGTGAAGGCCAACACACCGCTAAAGCCATTGAAGAAGCCGCAAAGTAACCAATGCAGCCGCAGTGGCGGCAGCAGTAGCTGGAGCATGATCGCCAGCTCTATGACGAGATTCACCTGCAGCACCCGAGACCGCAGAAGCAGCAGGCAGTTGAAGACTGTGGGGATAGCCCGGCAGCGGCGCATCGCTCGCTGGAAGAACACGCTGCCTAAGACGCTGGCAAGGATGATGGCGATGACGACCAGCGCTAGATAGCGCTGACTGGGAGTGAGAGGGTCCAAGGAGAGTGACCCAGCCGAGAAGACGTTCTGTGGGAGGAGATATGTTTCCAAGGTTGGAGCGGAGGCAGTTAGGCTGGTGTTAGGCGCTGAATTGACGAGAGTCTGTAGCGTAGGGGAGGAGTGCAGAGGGGAGAAACTTTTCTCCGTAGGCGTGTAAGATGGTGACTGAGAAGGCGTCTGGACAGATCGCGAGCTAGAGTCTTCAGATAGCTGACCGTGACCGAGTAACTTCATCTTAGGGGGCTGTAGGAACGTGTCTCTGCCCACACACTCGGCCACTCCCTCTTCACTTACCGGCAACTCCCAGCAAAATCCTTGACAAATATGTCCCCTGCAGATCTGTGTTCCGTTGTGGTCCAGAAACCGTGACCTGATGAGCTCTCCTCCCGGTCGCTCCGCCACATCCGCCAGCAGCGGGAGGGGATGGTGATCTGACGGCGTATTGCCACTCGTCGGTGGTTGACACATGTCTCCGTCGGTTACCTTTGCTTGCGTACCTTCGCTGAGATGGATCTTAGTCGGTGGACAGGCTACGCATGTATGGTTAACCGTCGCACTTTGGTGGTGGGGGCATTGGATAAATATCCCTTTGTTTTTGCGACTGCAAGTAACTCCTGTCAAAGGCGCCGGATAGCGTTACGTTTTCTGTCAGGTTTAAAATAAGAGAGAACTGAAAACTGTTGGTATCCGCTACTTATTATGAGAGACAAATTTGTGAAAATTCGAGAAAGCGCATCCGACCTGCCTATAGGTAAGTGTGAGGTTCTACTCTCGTCCCTCGGCGCCCCGTGCAGAAAGCCGGGCTTACCAAATGGTGTGGCAATTACAATAAGAAGGATTTTCTTTTTTTCAAGCATTTCCAACATTGATATGCGTACAACAGCCATATGCGGCTCCGTCGGTTACCTTTGCTTGCGTACCTTCGCTGAGATGGATCTTAGTCGGTGGACAGGCTACGCATGTATGGTTAACCGTCGCACTTTGGTGGCGGGGGCATTGGATAAATATCCCTTTGTTTTTGCGACTGCAAGTAACTCTTGTCAAAGGCGGAGGATAGCTTTACGTTTTCCGTCACGTTTAAAATAAGAGAGAACTGAAAATGTCGTTGGTATCCACTGCTTATTATGAGAGAGACATTCGTGCCGCGTGCCAAAAGTCGAGAAGGCGCATTCGAACTGCCTGTAGGTAAGTGTGAGCTTCTACTCTCGACTTGCGTAGTGGCGCCCCGTGCATTTCAAGCATTTCCAACATTGATATGCGTACAATAGCCACATGCGGCTATATTTCACCGCCATTTACCAAATTATTGCAATGCAATAAGCTTGCGCTGGCATCTTTTTAACGTCAACAGGTTCAATGAGCTGAGAACAGAGCTGAACAATTTCGTTTATTGGAAAATACCCCCCAAACAGAGCAGTACGGGTATAACTTAATGCTGCAATTCGAGTTTACTTGTTTATGTTCATTAAACTAACAGTCCGAACAGGTAGGATATATGCATGATCACACCCGTTAAAAAGTCGAAGCAGTGCAAAATTTTCGCCTTTCGGAACATAACAGCAGTTTGTTATCGGTGCTCAGTGCTGCCTTTGGCACAACTTACAGTCATATATATGCGAACATACATACGTCCAATCTCACATACATCAGAACAGAACGAAACAAACACACAACACGTGAGTAGCGCGCAACACTGCAACTTTTCATGAATTTTATCGAAATTTCCTGCGTGTGATTACACGATGCAAAGAAAAAAGACAAACTGGCCTTTCTCTAATGCTGAGCTGTTCAGACAAACTGATATCAGCTTGAGTCAAACCGAATAACTATGCACAAGCTGTCACGAACTGCTGATTGAGTTTGCATTTACAAAATCGCCTTCTTGTTTTCATGATGCTCATCTGTCGTCTGTCACGACTCTGAAACAGATAAATGGCGTCACTTTAGTGACCTCGTGAACCTTTCTTACAGAGCAACCCGATCGTGTGGCGTTAATTTTACCTGACCTAGATAATGCTCAAAGTATGTACAGCCCACCGCTAAAGTAATGTGTGGTTTTACCAATCTCAACGGATGGCTTTAACCGACGATTTTTAAATGCGAGATTGAAAAGAAGATGTCAATAGATAAAGTTGTAGCTGCAAGGGTGAAGATACATGTAAGCTACATTTAAAGTCTCGTTGCAGTCTGGCTAATCGTTCCTAGGCTTCAGAAGCAGAACATACCCATGACTGAAACCACACATTACTTCTGCTGTGGACTGTACCTGCTACAGCAATGATGTTTGATGCATTTTCAAACGCCGATAACCGAATGCCGCTACACGCGGACCAGGAGCTGCGTTACCCCGCCCCCTCCCTCCGCACCTCGATGTGGGGGATGCTCGATTGTAAGCATCACCACTCTAGAAGAGCAACACGGCAGAGCGGACTGTCCCTCCCCGTCCGCTTTGCCGTGACTGATACTGATAGGTAGGCTGCGCCGCGCAGCGCGCAGGTACGGCGGTACAGTATAGATGCAGGCGCTACACGCCCCGCCATCTGTCGGCGAAGTTTTCAACTAGCGTGGGCTAAGAAGCCGTGCGGTGCGAGCTTAAAAAAAAAATGAATAAGAAAGCATGGGAAAATAATGAACTATTTTATCGCCCTATTTTTTACACCGTGTATTTTCCGGGCATTCGCTACGAAATGGAATAAAATTCTAAAGATGTTGTATGATGCTGTATAAAAAGTGCTTGGTTGCTACGCAGTATGTACGAGCGTACATAGCCCTGGAGCCAAATTAGAGCGTGTAATTACCTGTTTACGCCCCACTCCCCTCCCCCTCCCATCCCCGCATCGATATGTTACTATCGAGGCGCCGCTCTTGCGTGGGCCACGGGCGGGGTTATACCTACTAAATAATGAACTGTGCAACATAACCCATTCTGGTCACGCCATCGCCTTTAATTGCACCAAGTAGTTCGCAATATTTGAACCTTGAATTGAGCCATTGGCTCATTTTTAATTTCCCTCTTGGCTAAGGCTATTGTTGGCATCGCTTTGGAACCCCGAACCACATAGTTTGAGCTTCGATGATCTCTGGTGACGTCGTTTCATGAGCTCTGCGAAAAAAAATAGTAGCGTAGGTACTTAGGGCATAATTTGTTGAGAACACGCCGTCATTTGCCGTTTCTCGCTACGTCGCACCGCATTTTGTGCCGTTTTTTTTTCTTTTTTATTCTGAGGAGGTACTTATGCATCTCTCCGTTCTAAACTGTCTCTGTGGGTAGGTCTGTAACTACTGCATCGAGGCGACCTTTGATAATGAAGGCTGTAGCCGATTTTATTGTTGTATTTTCAGCTTTAGAGCAAGCGCATGTAGTAATGTTCATGTATGAATTAAAAGTATACCCTAGTGCTCATGATTCCATCAGCCGTTTTTATGCAGTAACTGTAACACATTCCCCACCATGAACTAATGCACTCAATGTTTTATGTAATGTTACGTGAATTTTGTGTCGCTCACTTTATCTACTGGCTTCGGCCGGACCATCGCAGGTGACACTCTCTCTCGAGAAGGAGTTTCTGCATAAATTTAAAAACGTTGTGGCTCGTTTATTTGTCGGTGTGCGGCGCCATCGTCATATTACGCCCGCTTTGAAGTAGTTCCAGTGGTCCCAGCGCCGCATCGGTAAGCCGGTGATGAAGCGCGAGTGGTTTGAAACGCCGTTTACGACTTTTACGCTCCAAGTGCCATGTGACTGACGTGCTTATCGTTGAAGCGGTATCTGTCAACTGAAGTGCTGGTATCAGCTCCTGGCTACATTCGCACTTTCGGAGCTGATTCTTGTGGTCTATGAACAAATCGTATTGTTGCTGGCTGCTGCAATAGTCTGTTGTATACTTCGTCGTGTGCTAAAGCGTCTCATGTAGTATCATCGTGTCAACTTCTTTTCTAGTATTTTATGCTCATCAAAATGGCCACTAGAAATCCCATCATTTGCCTCTACAGTTTGACGTCTCAGTCGCTCGTTCTCCTAATCATTCCGCCATTTCAAACACAGATCAGTTGCAGGCTTTATACAAAAATACAGCGTGTTAAGGAAAGGAAAGTAATAAATAGGTGACAGGAAGCCAAGGGAGCAAAGCTCTTTAGGCAGGCCACACTTGCAAACATTGCATTAGTGCTTCTTTGCTACTTGCAAAGAGACTTCAAACGAAAGGAGGAACAAAGCCAAACGCAGGCTTCGCAGAGGCAGTACAAGCATTGAGGCAGTCACCAGCGGTCTGAACTTAACAACATAACTTCCCAGAAGACACGAAATCACTAGCACATAGCTGACATGTCTACAGTTAACACATAAGATCACCGGTTCCGTTCGAGGCAACGGAGCCATAAAACAAAACAAAAAGCTCCTAAACAAAGGGAGCGCACCCGTGGATAATGGCGTATTTTCGCAACGAGAACTGAGAACTCTACGTCGGCTCATCTTCAGAGAATCCCGATTCGGTCGAGAGACTGTTCTTGGAGGAGATCCCGCTATCAGTCATCGACCTCCCCTCCACTTCAGTGGATTCGCCCTCGCCATGTGACTTCCCCTCGACGGTGCAAGTGGACTCGTCCGGCGAAGAATTGTCGTTAAACTCGCACTGAAGTCGACGGAAGAGCCGTGATGGCGCCGCCGTCGGTCGGTTCGGTCGCTCCAGTCGACCCTCCTGCACGCCCTGAAGCTCACTCAGGACTGTGTCCTTACACGCGATGCGGGGAACTCGACCTCCTTCGATTGCCGTCAGACGATTCCGCTGGGAGTTCTTCAGCTCCGCCAGAACAGAGTCCATTCCTGAAGGAGGCGGAGCCCTAGGTGATGAGGCCGCTGCCGAGGGTCTGCCCCTTTCCGGTAGACGCGGTGATGTGCTCGTTGCACCGCTCGCTTTCTTGTCCCTCCTCTGAGTGGCAGGGCTGGCGCGACTCGATGAGGATGGGCTGGACACCTTAGATGTCGCTGATGGCTGCGCTGGAGGCGGTGGAGGCGGAGGTGGAGGAGGTGGTGGTGGCGGTGGCGGTGACGTTTGAGGAGGTGAGGGAGGCTGAGAAGTCGGCGGAACCGAGGGCGACGACGTCGACGGTAGCGGAGAAACTGACGTACGCTGACCTCGTCCCGCATTGCGGCGGCGAGGTGGCGGCACGGGACTAGCCTCCGCCACAGGGCCACTGCCAGCGACACGAACTTCATCTTCACAACTCGTGGTTACGTTCCCAAGCGCGGCAGCACAACTGACGGGTCGCATAGTGCGTTCTGGGGTAGACTCCACGGACGGTTCGGGATCCGAGCCGACTGTCTCTTGGAAAAACCGCAGCGCCGACTTGAAGGTGACGTGACCCCGTCTGGGAGGCTCTGGCTTCGGTTTGCCCTCGACTGGGTCAGGCACTTCGGGTCTCCCCTTGGCGAGGTTCGGTAGATGGATTGTGTTCCGTTTTAGTGTCTGCGAGTTGTCCACAACCGGCTCTTTCGGAGACGTCTTTCGAAGCGCCACTGTTAGCTTCCCTTCAATGACAGGACCCTCGACCTTTTTGGAGATTGAACTAGTGGAACTTTTGGGGTTGAGCTGTGTGGTAGTGCCATTTTTCATAGTGGCACCAACGACCTTTGGTTTGCTCTGCTCAGTAACAACTGGCAAGCTCTGGCGTGATTGGAATTTTGCTACTTTGGCTGCCACACTTTTATGTCCCGTACCGTCTTTGTCTTGCTTCACTTTCTTTTTCCGCATTTTCACTTCGACTTTGGTGCCGTTTTCAAGTTCAATCTGTTTGGTAACGACTCCACTCGACCGAGCCGGCTTTTCTTCGCGCTCAGCACCCTTCAGAGCTTTATCACCGTCCTTCCCAACGCAAGACATCTTCCCCTGCTCTGATTCCCCAACCTCATCCTTCTTGCGCGTCGCAGATTTTGACACCATCACATCACTCGGACTGGTACCTTCATTGGCTGCGGTATCAACACTCTTCCCTTGCGCGCAGGTGCTCCCTTGGTCACCCGCACATCCACTTTGGCCACTCGTACTGTCACTTTCCCCTGTTGCCACTCCCATATCACTCCCACCCCCTGGCGGAGGGTCGGATGCCGATGGTGGCAGGACCGTAAGCTGCCCTTCGACCAGCCACCGGTTCCGCTTCTCGAGGTTCGCCAGCCACGCGTCAAACAATCTCTCGCGGTTAGCTCCGAAGAGATGTTCCCCGTCGTTTGCTCCAGCCTCTTTCGCCAGCTCGGGCCAGATGCTGTCTGTGGGCTCACAGGATTCATCCACAGCCTTCTTTTCTGGGGGAGCTGGCCCTGCGGAGGTGGATTTATCGGGAACGGTTTCTTTCGGAATAATCTGAGGTGATTTGGAACTTCGTCTCCCGTGTCGTTTGCCTCTGGGAGACAGGTCTTTTTTCGAGGTCTCTTGTTCGGTCTCCGGTTCTTCTGATTCTGATTCGGAGTCCACTTTCTCCGGTCTAGGACTTGATTTCGTGAGGATCGAGGGCTGAACATATTTATTTGACGCTTTGTCTGAGGACTTATATGCAACCTTCCCTGATTTGGAACTAGATTTCTTGGTTGACGGTTCAGACAGACTTGGAGATGCGTCTACATGAGATCGCGTTGTAGTTTTGGAATCAGGTCTGACTGGCGACTCCAAACGCGGACTTGCTGACGACCTGGTCAGCGATCTTTCTGTGGACTTTAATGATCCCGAATTTTCTTCCCGCTTTGAAAACGACTTTACACTGGACACTGCAGGTGATCTGCTGAGCGACCTCTCCACCGACCTGGCGGGAGATCTGGCATCAGCTCTTGAGGGAGATTTCTTGGATGAGTCTCGAGCGTCGCGAGCAGCCAGGCGACCAGGACTGGCCGCGCGCGGCTGCGGCCGCCGTTCGACCACAGTATCATCACTGGAATCCGATCCTCGTTTGAGCGCAGGCGTCAGACGTGACCCGTCTTTCTCCTCCCGCGCGTGATGACCACTGGAGACTCTGGATTGTTCGGTGACCGAAGCCTGGCCAGGCTCCGAATCACAATCCCCATCAAGGGACAGCTCACAATCCGACGCCTCAGAGGTGGCCTTAGAGCTTCCGCCACTGGCAAAGCCGCTGCTTCCGCTCGCGAAGCCACTGCTGCAGCTGGCGCCACTGAACACGCTACTCAGACTCGGCGTGCGTCCGCTAGGGGTGCTGAGATCGCTGAGAAGACGCGACAGTCGGCACGAGGCGGGCCGGCCGGCGCGTGTCGGCGTGACGCTGGTTGCGGCGGTGACGCTCTTGGTGGCAGAAGTGGGATGATTTGAAGTAGATGTGGGATTCTCGGCGACGATGCTAGAGCTGGATTCAGACGGCAGTAGCAGTAGAGAGGCGCGCGTCGTGCGTCGGCAGACTGGTGATGTAACCGACGGCAGCCCCAGGCGAGCAAGCTCTATGGAAAGAGGCAAAAAGGTAGCATACATACAGCGGCAGCGCGGAGAGAGAGAGAGAGAGAGAGAGAGAGATAGACCTGTGCATGCCTGAGAAATAGCAGTTTGACTTACGGAATGATATCTAAACAGCGAACTTAGCTAAACCAAAAGAAATAGGCACTGCGCAAAGGTTAATTGAAAGTTATTAAAAGCGGCAGCGATCAGCCAGAGCCATTATCATATTTAAAATGGCTAACGTTAACCCACGAGCCGCTGGGGGGGGGGGCATAAAGTTGCCCCCCCTTTACGTTTTGTGAAATATCTCCGAAACCTGATGAGCTACGAACGTGAAACTTGGCATAGCTTCAAGTGAATACCTAGGCAATGTTTGAGGAAAGTTTGGTGGTTGTAGCACCTAAGATGACGTCACAGTGACGTCATAAAGTTTTGTCGTTTTCCGTTATGGACCGTTTCCGATGACGCTGAGCATGAAACTCAACTGTAAATGAACTAGACAGCACCTGCTGTCATCCTAAAACATCTAACTACACTTCCATCTAGTTTCTGACCAATAATCGACCCTTTATATTCGGTCCCATATATCTGATGTATCGTGAGGGATATGAGAGTCGCAAATCTATAATTTCACTTATGACGTCACTGTGACGTCATTTCAAATGGGATCGACACCAAATTTGGACACAACCTCGGCTAGATATTCAGGAAAATGTGTGCAAAGTTTCGCTTCTCTATCTCTTCGTGTTGCGACGATATCGTCGCAGAAGTAAAGGGGGGCAACTATATGCCCCCCCCCAGCGGCCGGCGGGTGGCGCGGAGGCCCAGCGGCCGCCGGGTTAAGTGCACACCATGACGTACAGACAGTGAAATAGTAGAAATTAAAAATAAACAAATATTGAACCGGGTGATGACGACAAAACATAGGCATCCACCACAATACCACAATAGCGCATAACAACCCGGTAGAAAAAATAAGGGATGGTAGGTAATACGCTCCTTGCGTAAATCGTAGATTTTACTCCCATCGACATAAAGTACTACCAATATGAGTGACTCAGTCAGTTGAAGGGAGGTGCCTAAATTGACAGCATTCAGCCAGCAGAGCAGAACAGTAAAGAGGTAGACGTCTTACCTCTTAAAGTCTAGCCAAAAGCGATGCCTGGACTTACCACGTCAGTCCGGCGCAGACGGCACCTATCGATTTTTTTTACTCTACGCCACTTGCTGGAAGATTTCTCCCCACAATTAACCTAACCGACTAATTCTACCCTGTGAACTAAATTGATTCTAACCCTTACCAGTTTTTATTCCACGTCATCTATTCGACAGTCTACTCCACTTACCGGAACTATTCCTCACAACTTACCACGCTTGCTCAGCGTCCTCTCCCGGGCTGGTTTTATGTAAGCAGCATATCAGGCTGATTTTACTCTAATGCCTAAGTACCAGAATATTCTACGTAACCTATCCAACTGATTCTACGCCACTTTATACTGCTGTTATACCGTATACCCACCGAGCTGTTCGGAGGTCGAAGTTGAGCCTCTGAAGGTGCGTGTACCGGTGGTCGGCACATACTTTCTCGTCGTTAGAGGCGCCCCAGATAGAGGACTGCGCGCCGCCGGACTGCCGATTCCTGTGCCTGTGAAAAAAGAATAGAAACTTAAAATTTACGAATATATCCTTTTGCTCTCTGCCATAGAATTTGCGCCGGGAAGAATCGCCAGACATAAAAATGGGTCCAGTCCCACGCATGAAAATGGGATGGGTAAGCTCAGCCTACATTGCTCCACTCATTGGGGTCAGAGCGGCTCAATTTCATTGTGGCCCTTCAGCTAATGGCAGGTTGTTAACTTATCGAAATTGCGCATTGCAACTTGTCAGAGGCCACGGCTGACCTCTCCACGGCTCGAAACCCCAATTCTCCCGCCGACGGAATGGTTCAGCGTTGCCAGCTCACCTGGTCTGCCAGACCTCATGTTGATGAGCACAGCCCTGGCGGGTCCGGGCCCTCCGATCCTTTCAGCGTGGACTCTGCCGCCTGCAACTGGGAAAACAAGCCGGACATGGTGATCTTGCTAGTTTACTGGTCTGGAGTAGCATGGCAATTTCCTTTCGCCGAAGTTCGTCTGAGTAAAACTGAAACTGTGCACAATACATAGGCACATAAGAACGAGGAGCAGGGGCAATCGCATTCTAAGCTCATCATAATTGATTAAAGATCTTTTCTAACGAGTCTCCAACTAAAAGTACATCCTGTGAACAAAGTACATCCTATGAAGCCCAAGACCCACCAACATCGAGTACAGCCTCACATCAATTCACGGAACAAAACACGGAAGACGGCAGCGCTCTGGCCTGGCAGTCGTTCGACACGGCTCGTCTGAGCGGTCAAATCTCCCGTCTGAGGAATTGCTGCGGTCAGCATTCCACGCGGCTCAGGCGGCTGGGTGCCAAAAAACGAGCACACGATTTCCGCGCGCCGACAGCAGAACACTACCGCAGTGTTCTCTGGTCTATATTTCACTACGTTTTAATTTTGTACTCACCATTTATTCATTATTTGTATTCCGACATTAAATATCATTCATAGTTTATGTTTAAAATACATCAAATTTGAAATATAAAAAAGCATGTTTTAATGAGCTTAAGATATTCGGAAGGCAGATAACAGAAAGCACGCAATGTTTGACATTCTGACCTACTTAGTATGTTTTACCTCGTTTACACTCAATCATCGAACTGGACTGCAGTCACCATGCCTAGGTCCGGGTTGGGGTCACGAAAGGTCACGTACCCGGTCCAGTCTCCCCGGTAGCGGCCTGCAGCAGACGGAACGTTCGAGAAGGGATGTGTCCGCCTCGATAGCGGGGGTCCGACTCTGAGTGCAGCGAGGCGTCACCATCGACTGGGAACACCAAACGCGGTCAGAAGTGGATATAAAATGTTGAACCTAAAGGGCTAGCAAAGTATGGGTTTATGGTCAATTGCAGGAGTCCAACTACCACAAGCTTCAGCTGCAGGGATAATATAACTACTGTTAACGCCAGACCCCTTGAGACCCTAATTTTTCGCGATTACTTTTAAATGCGTGAAGGAATTTCAACCAAGCTCAGGACATGGCCGTTTCAAGACAGGCCGAAACTTTTACAATTTAGATATTTTATCGCCATTTCAATAGTTCAGGCACTGTCATTGACTCGTAATGTTAACTGTTTTTCCATCCTGGATAGAGGCTTTCTACGTCATATGACATTAGGCTCCGCCCACGACTGCGGCATTGACCCGTGCCCATCAGCGACCTCTGTACAAACGACACCCCTGCCATCTGTGAAGGACTATGAATTTCGCTGACGCTTCACGTGCTATGAGTCAATTGCAGCAGACGGTCAAGTAAATGTTAGGCTCTTGTTGACTCTTGTATATAGGACCAAGAGGACCATCACTCCTCAACCTACTACTCAGTCGTGCTTCGAACAAACGTTAACGATTCCTAACAAATACGATTTTCGATGTAGGGTATCTGTTTGAAATACGAGCGAGCCGTATGATGTGAAGCTCAGGCAATTAACTTATTATTGCGTTGTTCGATGGTTGCATAGCGATGTACAAATCGGCAGCTACTTGGTGACATCCGACATCCCATTATCGCATTATCTGCAACGCCATAGGCTTTAAATACAGGTGAATATTTCCTAACCTTATGTCAGTTATATGCCATCTGCCCGTCATTTGCAGCTTATAAAAAAAAATATATCAGCGAACATATCAGCATTGTAGAAGCAATGCGCATTGAGCATTTATGACTCCTTAGTCATCATGTCGCACTCTGGGCACTGTCAGCCAAGACGCTAGGCACAACTCCGCCGGCTTTCGGCACCGCTCGACCGTCGCCCGTCCCCGCTCCCCGCCACAGCGAGAGTGACCGCGCGCCGGCCCGAAACCGCCGCAGGCCAAGACCACAGAGGCGGGGCTTAGCTGTGACGTCATAACGTATCACAGACTGACTGGTGATAGCCTCTACACACCGGATGAAAATCTTGCTCGAAATTTAACATTACGAGTCAATGACAAGTGCCTGAAATATTGAAATGGCGATAAAATATCTAAATTGTAAAAGTTTCGGCCTGTCTTGAAACGGCCATGTCCTGAGCTTGGTTGAAATTCCTTCACGCATTTAAAAGTAATCGCGAAAAATTAGGGTCTCAAGGGGTCTGGCGTTAACCCGGCAGTTGCTGGGGTATTTCGCCACCCACCGTTTGCTGGGGGGGGGGGGCGTTAAACGCCCCCAGCCGATAACTCGAGAACCAATAGGCGCAGCGAAACGCACGTGGCGGCAAACGAAAGAGCGCGACGAGACGCTTCAGATGAGTACTTTAAAGTTGAATTTTGAGGTCACAGGTCGGGTCAAGGTCAGGTCAAACACCTGAAATCGGGCTTTCAGTAGCATGGACTACTGGACTTGGCAATGGGCGCCTCTCGTCATAAACTCTGTCAAAACGGTGCACAATCCATCTTATAAGGCCTACAAGAGTGTCAGCTCCATATAGGGGTCAGTCAAGCATAGGTCAGGGTCAAGGTCAGGTCAACCGGGTAGGCACATATCCCCGAAAATCAAAACTGATATTCGCAGCCTGTGACACATGTTTTATAGGTAATTTGGGGCGTAGAACACGATGGTGACATTCATTTTATCATATGTGTACGTGTTTGACTCAAAAAGTTCAATTTAAGAAATTCATGTATCATGGTCGTGAAGGAGTCACGAAAAATTGCCAAGATTCAGTTCAAGATTTCGGAAAATGCGGAACGATAATCAATAATCGAAGATAGCCATTTGATTGACCATGGTATTGGCAGTCTAATGGCGTTTACGGCATGTCTGTATGTCTATTCTGTGATTTTATATGATTTTTTGAACATATGCCGTTTTTGGTCGAAAACTCAGAAATCATGACGTCACTAAAACCTCGGTATCTCAAAAATTTTCCGACCGATTTTTTTGAAACTTTGTCACAATAAACTTCAATCAATTCCCTACAGGTACCAAAAATTTGGCGCGCCTGCGGCGCGCCGTTTTTATGCTATGGCCCGGCGAAAAAAGTGGGGGCGTTTAACGCCCCCCCCCCCCCAGCAACTCGCGGGTTAACAGTAGGTCGCCGTCAGCTAGGACACCATCAGTTGAAAAATTGTAAGCTGCTAGGATGCCGCTTGCTAAAAATTATGACCACTGAGGACATCAAGTCTCGTCAGCAACATGATGCTAAAGCAGCATGACCACATGCAGACATAAGAATAGATACCGCAAGCTAGGTACTACTTGATAGTCAAAATGCTGATAGTTTTGAGTCATATACAAAACTACTACAGGGTGGACCAAAAAGGATGGAAACATTTTGAACTCGCATAAAACATGCATTATTGTATGCATGTGACTGGAAATGGTACCAAACGAGAGTACATTTCGTGGAAATTCATAACGGCATCACTCTCATCTGCTTTCTCTCGTTTTCAGTCTCTCACAGCAAATGTTCGAAGAGACCGCCTTCGCGAGACAGGCACGGAGCGGCCGGTCTGGTGGCTGACGCGATAGCCCGACGACACATGTTCGCTGGTATGGCTCACACAGTCTTGGTGATCGCTCTCTTCAGGTCACAGAGACCTTCCTTGTAGACCTGGCCCTTGAGATGAGATGATAAAGAAGTCACTGCACAGCAGCAAGGTCGCCGAAATGGTGTGCCCTCAGCGGAAAAGGAATCGTGGGTCCTCTTTGGTTCGAGGAAGGGAGCGGCGACACCGTGACCGTCAACCAACAGCGCATACCAGGCGGCGCTGAGGAAGTTCTGAGAGAGAGTTCAAACGAAGCATGGCAGCCTCATCATAGACCTTATGTGGTTCCAGCAAGACGGTGCGCCTCCTCACATCGCAAAAACATCGCTCAAGTGCATCGAAAACCACTTCGGTGACCGGCTGATATCCCGCGGTGCCAGTCGGAACTGGCCTACCTGCTCATCCGACCTGACCCCTAGGCCCTATGGATGTTTTACTGTGGGGTCATCTCAAGGGCTAGGTCTACAAAGAAGGTCCAGAAAGCCTCTGAACTGAAGAGAGCGATCAGCAAGGCTGTGTGAGCCATACAAGCGGGCTATCGTGTCAGCAGCCAGGCTGGTCGCTCTGTGCCTGTCTCGCGAAGGTGGTCACTTCGAACATCTGCTGTGAAAGACTGAAAACGAGAGAAAGCATATGAGAGTGATGCCATTATGAATTTCCACGAAATGTACTCTTGTTTGGTATCATTCCCAGTCACATGCATGCAATGATACATGTTTTGTACGAGTTTAAAATGTTTCCGTCCTTTTTGGTCCACCCTGTACATTCTAGCACTCCATACTGTATCAAAATAAACTACATCTTTGGACTATTAACTAGTTACCGTTGTAGCTGCGATCGTTTTAGTAGCTGCTCAGCTCTCGATTAGGTCAAAAGTCCATAGTAGTTATCTTGCTGTACATGCTAGGTAGTATTTACAAGGAGTGCCTGTGTCTTGCAGTTTGCACTACGCGTCAGTCTGTCCTCTGTGGACGATGCGTAGGGCAAAGGTCAGTTTAGGGGTAAATGTAGGGTAAAACTGGCGAAAAGTGGTCAAAATGGTAGCAAAATTTAGTAATTCGATAAAAGTGTTAGCACTTCACAGAAATGCTCCGCCAGACATGTTTATCATTGATATCACCTGAATGAAATAAAACGTTCAAATGTCTCAAAACAAAACGCTTACACTCCTTCTGACAAATAAGTTAGCCGCTTAAAAAAAAAACGAAAATAAAATGTTACCACACCTAGGAACTTCTAGCAACTTCTAACATACCCGTTGTTTGTTATCTAAAAATTTGCTCATATTTTCAAATATATGTAAGATAAAATGGACTTTTAAGGCTTTCATTATCCCTAAATTAATTAAACTTGAGGCTTTCCCGTAGCTGCTTTTGCAGAGCATTAAAATCTCAGTACCGAGAGGCTGGATTTGATCCAGCTCCCAGTACCGGCACTAGCACTATGCAATTCCAGTCGCAACATTATGTGATACTGGTACAGATCCTGCCATTTTCTAATTATATCTTTGCCGCATCTAGTTCCAAAACAGCACAGCTGCCTACAATTGCCCGTATTATCTAATGCTGTATGAATTGCTCGTCATCAATACAGGCACTATTAAAGCCCTTGTTACACTGCCGAATTTTGATACGCGAATGTGCACGAATATGCAAGTCATCCTATGTCGCGGACCGATTCGGGATCTTTCTTCCACGGTCTTGGCATTTCGCAGACCAGTCGGTGTCTACCGCGCGAGTTTTACGGTTCGTCACGACCGCCACGAATATTTCATGAAAAATGAAAATTTCGTGGCCGTTCGCCGAACTTATAATAAACGAACATGATCGCCAAACAGTCGCCGAGTCGCCGCCGACATGTCGCTGCGTGCGCCGACTTGTTGCCAAGGTATCGCCGACTATTCGTCACAGATTCGCCATTCATTCGCGATGTTCGCCGAATCATGGATCAGCTTCGACCCGCGCACGATTAGGGGGCCCCCACCCGTTTTCTGCAAATCGGGCTCTGTCGGCGAACTGTTCGCCTCTGTCGGCGGACTGTTCGCCGATTTCCTACACGACGTGATTCGGCGACAGGGTCGTGGCCAAAATTCGGCAGTGTAACACGGCCTTAAGTATAAGGATCTATAGCATATCTCGGTCGCGAGAAGTCTCACCGTCTTCTGACAGACTTGTTGCGGTCACGCGCCGAGCGTTTTTTGCTTCATCGCAAGAAACGTCGACGCCGACACCGTTGTCTCCGTCGTTAACGACACTTTCTTCCGGTGACAGCGGAACGTTCGGGGTTTTTACCCTTACACGGCGTGTCAGTCTTCGAGGGAGACGTCGCTGAGCTTTACCACTAGCAAAGTCGGAGTCGGAGTCGAAGTCGGAGTCGGAGTTGGAGTTGGAGTTGGAGTCGATCAGTTGAGTCGCAAACGATGGAGAGAGCACCGCGGTCACGAGATGGGATGTCGGCGCCGCGGGCCACGGAGCGACCGGCGGCGGGAGGTGGCGAGTCTCGCGACGGTCAGTCCTGCGACTGAACCGACGACAAAAAATCCACCACCGCCGGCACCGCCGACGGCGACGACGATGGCGAAGCGGCAGCAGCGGTCGCAGCGGCGACTGGAGTCCGGTCAGTAAGGGTCATCGGCCGACCGTCGGCCACGCGACAAGCGACCTTAGCGGCCACACTTTCCGGCAACGGGGAGACATTCTAAAATAAATGTTTTGGCACGCGCCGCGGTGGATTTGGCAGCGCGCATCTGGCAGCTCGCCGCGCGCCGGTGTCGCGAGGCGCGGCAGACGGCGACCCGCTCATGGCCTGCTGTGTTTGGCCGCCGGTACCGACGGCTGCCCCCCACTGTCACCGGGTCAATCTGGACTCAGACAGAGCCCCCCCCCGCCCCCGTACATCGCTCTACCCCTCCTACTGTAGTACCTGCCTTTATCAATGCTTCTCGCACAATGTGGTTTTGGGTGCCACTTTCACGGTAGCATAAATCACCTGTATTATGCAGACGATATGGTCCTTCTTTCTCCTTCGACGTATGGACTACAGAAAATGCTGGATCTTTGTGTTACGTATGCAGATGGTCATGATATTAAGTTCAATACGAAAAAGACCGTGTGTATGACAATTCTTCCTAGGAATTTCCGAGAACTGTACGTACCGTCTGTCACTCTTGGTGGTAGTGAATTAAAGTTTGTTGACTCGTACAAGTATCTTGGATTTCAGCTTACTAACAAAAGCACCAGGGCTGATGACATGGAAATTCATCAACAATACCGTAATTTGTGCTGTCGTGCGAATTCTTTGAGTCGAAAATTTGCAATGTGTTCATACTCCGTTAAGAAGTACCTGTATACTACCTACTGTTCAAATGTCAGTTGTATGCACCTTTGGCACTCATTTCATGCATCTGTTCTAACGAAATTCAAGGTGTGTTTTAATAATGCTGCCAGGATGTTTCTTGGCTACGATAGGTTTTGCAGTGCGTCTAATATGTTTGTTCAGGAGTGTTTACCTGGCTTTGACGCGCTGTATCGTAGATCAGTGTGGAACTTTGTGTCACGTCTTGCACGATCTTCCAACAGGATTGTGTTGTCACTATTCTTTAGTGACTTGGCCTACACTTCCTTGATAAGGAAAGCATGGTCCAAGAGCTTGTATGGAAGTTGAGATTGTGTTATATTGGGCCTTGGTGCCCTAGCTGAGTGATGCCTCGTTTATGGACCTAGAGTCTGCCAATTAAGGGATCTCTCTCTCTCTCTCTCTCTCTTTACTCGACTTCACTCCTGCTCCCTTTGACCCCATTGACCTGTGCCCTGCTCGTACTACACCCCTCTAGCGCTCCCTCCTGGATCCTCTTTACTGTGTACTTTGTCCTCCCTGTACCCTCTACATACCGTTACCTTAACTCTTCCCACAGTGACCCCTATAGTTCCCAAATCTCATCCTGTATCTCTACAGTCTCCTCTTCGTGTACCCAAAAACCACATGCTGTCACTTAAACAGATCACCTCCATCCACCCTTTCAAGCCCCAAATTCTCCGTGCCGCTACATTTCTGCACCGCTACTCCCCCTGCACTCGCACAACCTCTTCAGTCTTTACCCTCTCCTTCGCAGTCCTAGTTCCTACAACATTTTATACTTTAAAACCTTACATCTTTCGCCTCAACAAACTGACAGGATGAACGGGAATATAAGTTGTTGTTTTTTGTCCGTCCGGGCCACTCTTTTGTGAAGAATTTATAGGACGGTATAGTGTGACAGAATCTACGCATGTCACCTTTATTTATACATGCATCGAGGTGCATATCATTCAGTCAGAGAAATTCCCTAGGCTATTAGCTTATTTTCTTTGGAAGGGAAATAAACAATGCTAAACAAATAGGTACTACTGCAATTTATATCATTGTCAACTAAGCCCCTATCTGAACTGGCATTATATAAAAATAGGGCTAGTTAATTGCTCTTAATGTGCTTTTCGTACCCGAGCCAAGATGCCAGTCAGTTATTAGAATATATGTAATACATCGAATACCACCGCCTCATTCCAATATTGATAGGCGCCCCGATCACGTGATTGTTTTCTTTTCGGTGCAAACATGACGTCCCCACTACCATTAAGTGCCTGGACGTCAAGCGAACCCCTTCAGCAAACTCTCCCGCTCATTCGTACGACAGAATCGGGCCGACTGCTGACGTCATTAGCACACCTGCTGACGTCACTGGCGGTCTGACGTGCGCTGCCTGACGTGGACTGACGTCAGGACGGAGCTGGGCTGTCATGGTGACAGCACAGATGCTCTTTCATGACACTTGGTGGAAGGATTGAATGAGAAGTTTTATCATTCAGCAGATGTGCGCATTGAAAAAGTTTAAGCTTAGTTGGTAGGTAGTTGGAAGAATTTGAAACGGAACAAAATACAAGCGATTCGAAAATTGACATTGCAGACAAGTATTCGTACTTGATAAGGATTACATCGCTACGAAAAAAATACGCTACCGTGGACTGTGGAGTGGACTGTGGAGAGCGCGCCGAGACAGCGCTCAGGTATGTTAAGTCATGCGGTACAGTCTACCTTCAGGCGCCGACCGCCCTGCCATCTATGGACAGGATTAAAAATAGGAGTAGGGCAATGCTCAGACGAGTCATAAAAATGACCGGCCGTGTAAGGGATAGAGAGAAAGAAATAGAGAGAGAGAGAGAGAGAGAGAGAGAGAGAGAGAGAGAGAGAGAGAGAGAGAGAGAGAGAGAGAGAGAGAGAGAGAGAGAGAGAGAGAGAGAGAGAGAGAGAGAGAGAGAGAGAGAGAGAGAGAGAGAGAGAGAGGGCGATTTCACAGCGCTGACATGCGGCTCGCGGAAGTTGGCTCAGTGCCAGAGCCATGTCTGGGAGGCGTGGGTTGTTCTCACTAGACGGGCTGACCTGAAACCGATCCTCACCCGGCCGAGACCCCTTGCTCAGTGTGTGGGAGAGGGCGCATGGAGGTGACAGATCGACCCACTTGTGTTCGCAAACGAGTTTAGTCTGTTGTCAAAAGGGTTAAGACAAATAGCACACTTCTTACCTTGAAACAGAGGCATCGAAATAAAAGTCAGGGTGCTGGTGTGTTGTTGTCGTGCCGATCCCTTTGATTTTTCCCCAAGACGCACGAAATATTTTTCCCAAAACTACTACCCCTGTTTCAAGGTGGAAGATTGCCTTTATCCAACGTGAGTAACTCTTCACGAGCAGGCCCATCGTGCAGTGGGGTGACCGTTAGTGGGACTGAGTGACCTATCCACAGTGATGGGCTCAGCCCCGACGGATCACCATTTGTTGGCCAATGTCACCCCTAACTCCTAATATCTCGTGGCTCTTGAATGTTCTTATTAGACGGAAGGAGCTAGCTCAGAATAAGAAACGAAAAAACAAACAAACGCGTTTTCTTGCAGTGCAGCAGCAACATAGAATATGCTTCGTAGACTGTTTTCATTTTCTATAGTTTTATCAACGTCAAGTGATTAGGGTCAACGTTCATAAATTTAACTGAGAATTAATGTTCATGATTGTGTGACTAATGAGATGTGACAATTTATTATCCTAGCCACTAATTTAACTCATGTGGCCAGAATGAAGGTATCCAATCCTAATATGAACGTCGAATATTTGATGTTTCACATGCAAAAATAGCTGGCCTAAAAACTATCTGATTTAAACAAGACATTTCTTTTTCAATAGTGTTACTAACCAGCGAATAAAGCCACGCTAAAATTACAACTTGGAAAGAGTCGCATACTCCTACAAAACCTTCCATTTACCAACCATCATTGTTTTCAGGACTCCCTTTGATCTGTTTCTGGATCGGAAGCAGTGAAAAATATGTCTCCTGTCAGCCATTTCTGTCTCTGGGACTTCAAAAATAGCCAGGTGACCCACATGCTCGTTACACGTTACTACGTTCTTCCGTGGAAGTTCACGGTAACGATCAAAGAGCAAGACTGGTCATTTCCAGGACAATGTGGTGGTTGACTCATTCTAAATTGTCCTACTTCTAGCGGAGGGGCACAAGTCTTCAAACTAGGCAAATGTGTCACCGGACTGGCAAGAAGATCTGTCAACGCGCGAACATCAAACGTTATAATAGCAAAGCACACGAATAGCTCATTGTTCAGAACAAGACTAGCGTGATTTTCGCAAAGTTTTGTGTATAAATAAATGTGAACATAGCTAGAATCTTCTGTGAAGTACAACGCTGCACATTGGTCCCACTGTGATACTTTGTGTTGTGCTGGATGAAAGCAACAGAGGGCGAAGTGGCAATCCTTCTGCAGGTCAAAGACCTCTGGCCCCCGTTCGGTTACCGATGCTGAATATGAGCTGTCTTGACTGTCATCGGTTACCCTTGATGCAATCCTGATCATTTTGATCATATTTTATGTAAGGACAATTGACCAATGACCAGCTCACGCTGCATGCAGTGCTGCCCACTTTACCGCATTTGGCAATGATGTAGGTATAGTTATATCGTTACTTTGCAGTGTTAAACGTTACAAGACTGAGGACAGGATAATTAATTTCCAAAGGTCACTGCCCTCGTCCCACCCGGTCACATTACCAGTTGTCCACGTGGCACGCCGCTGTTGCCTCAGACGCGCCACAATCGCACCCCTGAGCCGCCTTTGCCGCATTCCTATTCGGTCGGCACACCACTTTGCTCGTCGCCACACCGCGTCCCTCTGCGCCGAATCGTGTCCCATAACGTCATCCAACGTCACGGCACGTCAGTTGACATGTCAGCGGCACGTCAGAAGCCGTCTGATACTCTCAACGTGACGTGTGGAGCGGCAGCCGTTTGAATCGAGATGTGGGTTGGTTTGGGGGTGGTCAGAAAAAAAAACAAACGCAACTGGGTAAGATCAAGTGCTGTCGCGGGGTGAAGAGATTTTAGTTTGTTTGGTGACCCGAGAAAGCGAAGCTTCGTTTTATGGGCAAGGCGGTACTTGACACAATTAAACGTCGCGGAGCACATCGTCACATGTCCGTAAAACTAGAAAATAAGTACCTCGGTCAATCTTGGCAGTGAGACACGAAGAGAAGAGGGAAGACGACAGAAAAGAAGAGGAAACAGGGCAGAGAAGGAAACTCATACAAGTTGATGAAGGAGAAAACTAAGATGAGGACAGAGACATTCACAAAAACTAAAACAGAGACACATCCCGAGAGGGAAAAAGGAGAGTTCAATGCACAAAGAAACAGAGACAGAGTCAGAAAAAGAAACAGAGCCAAGGGGGACGCAGAGGGCCAAGAAAAGAATGCTACCGGGAAGGAAGCTGGCGGTCAACGCCCGTTGTTACCTGGAAGGAAGCTCTGTTTCGTCGGTCGTCCATGAACCTTCTGACCGGCTCATGAAGCGGAATCGAGCCATGTTATGAGACGCAGGGGAATGCGTGAAATTGCTCCAAAATCCCTAAAACTGCGTGTTTCTTTTGCGTAAGAATTCTTAGATCTTTTTGGATGTGGACTTTGGCGAGACTTCGCAGTTACAAAGGGTTGCTAGCGGACCTAACCGTGGCTCAAAAGGGAGGATGGGCAGCAGCCAAAATAAATGATCAGGTGTTTCAATCTATTATCATGCTCTGCAATGTTAGCTTTGTTAAAAGGGGGAGCGGGTAAACGGAGGCCATGACTCTTTGGCGGTATTCCATGCAATAAGTTAACCCGCGCCGGGCCGGGGGGGGTGTTTGAACACCCCCCTTGCGGTTTTTCGCAGATATCTCAAAAACGGCGGCGCGGAGCGCCGCCGTTTTTGGCACACCTGTTTGTGCATCTTTTCCGCACATGTTGTGAAAATTTCAGACGCAGGTCACCTTAGGTCAGGTCACCAGGTCACGCCAAGTGACCTCACCTCAGAAAAAATAAGAATGCTCGTCATAGCTACACCGACTGAACGATTGCCTTGAAACTTTCAGCGATTGATTAGAGCAACACTACCTATAAAATGTATATCTCGGAATTTTGATATCGGTGACCTAAGCTCAGGTCAATTTTGCGGCCTCTCCATTATAAGTCAATGGGAGAAAATTGAAAAGCGTCTGTTTTGCACGAACGCTATTCTAGACACTCTCAAACATCGAGATGTAGGTAAAATAGACACACTGAACCAGAAAATGGCAACTGTGACCCCGCGTTATGTCCCCGAGGTCATCTCAGGTCACGAACAGAATCTAACAGTTTTTCGATGATAACTTCTGATAGAGGCGTGCTAGAGCGCTGAAAACGCCTTAGATGTGTTTGGCTCGACGTTGCGGATCAACTGATATGCAACACGACCTTTTCCGGTCAGGTCATGACCTTGACCTGAGGTCAAATTTTCAAGTTGACCTTTCAAGGTCAAATTATAATTCATTCGACGCGTCTCGACGAGAGGAACACGATGCTGGCAAAAGTAATGTCATAGCTCCTTTGAGTCAAAAGTTATTGCCGAAAAAACGTTTTTCGTAAAAACGGCTATTTTTGGAGTTTTTGCCCTCTGGAGGCTAAACCGTTGACCTGAGGTCAAATCTGAGAGCATTACTCAGAAAGGTCTGTAAAAGGGCTATCGAATGCGCTTTTCCGCGGCGCTGTAGCTCTATCGGTTCCCGAGATAGCCATTGGCAGTTTTCAAAATGTTGAAATAGTCAACATTTTACCTTTGATGGCCTCTGGTGACCTGACCTTTGACCTGACCCAACAAATGACTGAGTGTTTTCGTCCTTATTTTTGACGTTCTTTCGATTGCCGCTTACCGCGTGTCCCTACGTGGCCCACGAGCCGAGTTAAAAGGGGGGTGTTCAAACACCCCCCCCCCCGCGGCCCGGCGCGGAATCTCAGAGCACCGGCCCGGCGCGGGTTAAGCACTTAGTCATCATCATCATCATCATCATCACCAAGTTTATTAAACAAAAATACGGGCTGAACTTGTACAAAATATAAGACAGACGCAAAAGCAAAAGCTTAACTCAAAGCGCCTAGTCTGAATGTCATACATAATTCATAAACAAATGTAAACACGGCTGCGGCCGCCGCCACGGCACAGCTCATCAGCAGTTGAAGTCGCCGCTCGCCCGCCGTTCCTCTCCGGAGATCGAAACAGAAGCTACAGGCCGAGGAAAAGGTGAAAGGTGAAAATAGTAAAAAAAAGGTGAAAAAAGAAAAAAGGTGAAAAATTTACACTGGAGTGAATCTCTTTGATGCAATTAAGAAGTTTTGAAAATTTAGGGCCACTGCCATACCGTCACTGCTGTTGAGATCGCTGCCGTAAATTAGAATGTCATGTTGCTGCTTTGCGGAGAGTCGTCTAAAGTCTGTTTTTAATGTTTGTGATAGATTGTTAAAAAGATCGTTACGTTCGGATGTAAATTTTGAGCAATGGAAGATGAAATGATCGGTGTTTTCATTGTCATTCCCGCAATCACATTTTGGTGAGTCCACTTTTTGAATTGTGAAGAGATGGGCATTTAAGTGAGACATATTCAATATTCATACGAAGCCTGGAGTGGAGAGTGTTGCCTGCTTTGGAACCAATTTTGTAAAATTTCGGTGGATCTGGAGCCCCCAGCTGCTGACGTATGTCCTTTTTGAAGTGGTTGTGTGAGAGTTGCTGGATGTCATGTCTTAATATGTTCCATTGTCTAGTTGTGGTTGGTAAAAATGATCTTTTATAGGATGAAGTGTGGATGGGAGATGTGGTGTGCGCACTGCGCAGTTGCGTTTCTGAGACTTCTGTCCGTGTCTTGTGCTCTGGTGTTTGGAAGTAAAGCTGCAATGTAGTCCGGAAGGTTTTCTGTTGTGCTGATTTTGTGGTAGAGTGTCAGTCTGTGTATCTGTCGTCTTGTTGTCAGTCTGTCCCATCCTAATTCTCCCAAGAGTTTGTCGTTTGGTGTTCTAAAAAGTCCTCCTGTAACAAGTCTGGCAGCCCTATTCTGTAGCGTCTCTAATTTTGTCGAGTCCTGTATAGTAATGTGTCCATCGTAAATCGTGTCGCAATAGTCAAAGTGCGGTCGTATGTAGGTTTTGTATATTTGGTCCAATATTGTTCTTGGTATGAATTTTGCAATCGGGTACAGGGGACTAAGAGAAACATTTACCTTGCGACAGATCATTTTAATGTGTTGTTTGAACCGGAGATCTTTTGAGAAGGTTATTCCAAGGTGTGTGTGACTATCGTGGACAGGGATAGGGTCGTCTCCAAATTTGAGGATGGGTTGCTGGTAATTGGATTTGTGAGAGAAAGTTTGCTGGACCGTTTTTGTAGTGTTGAAAGTTATTGCCCATTTTTTACCATATTCGAAAACCTTATTTAAGTCGTTTTGAAGTGAAAGTTGCGCTGCCTGAAAATTATCATTTTTGTATGATGCGTATATAGAGGTATCATCTGCAAAAAGTAATATGTTTTGTTGAGTTTGAGTTGATAATTGATTTAGATACATGAGCGCAAGCAATGGCCCCAAAACGGATCCCTGAGGGCAGCCGGAATTGATTGTCGAAGTGGTCGAAAATGTATTGCCTATCTTAACGCGTTGCTTCCTGTCTTTTAAATATGATGTAAACCATTCCAAAAGTGTTCCTGTGATACCGAATTCATGTTTACATTTGAAAAGTAGTCCTTTATGCCAAATTTTATCGAAATACTTTGATATGTCAAGATATATTGCAGTAAAGTCTTCTTTTTGGTCTAATGCTTTGTACAGGTTATGTGTCAGGTAAAGAAGTTGATGTTGAGTGCTATGGTGTTGTCTGTAGCCGCTTTGTTTGTCTGATAGCATTGCGTTTTCTGTGATGTTTTTATATACGTTTTTGTGCACGATTTTTTTTTCAAACACTTTAGAAAGAACCGAAAGTATGCTAATTGGCCGGTAACATTTATAGTCTGAAGGTGTGCCCTTGTTTTTGAAAATTGGCTTTATATTGGCTTCTTTAAATTTACTTGGGTAACGTCCTTCCACTAGAGATTTATTGAAGAGGTCTGCCAATGGTTTGGCGATCAATAATGCGATAAGTTTAATTAATTTTACCGGGATTTCATCTGGGCCTGTCGATTTGTTTTCATTGAGTGAGTTCAAAATTTTCAGCACTTCTTGTTCTGACGTGACTATGTTTTCTAGTGTTGGCCTGGGGACATTCGATGGCTCATATTGTGGAGGTTCCTGTGTGTCGGGAATGTCAAGTGTCGATTGTGTGACAAAGTATTTATTTAACAGTGTTGCTTTTTCCTTGTCGTCGTTTACTATTTCTCCGTGTTCTGATTCTAGTGGCGGAATTTCGTCGTCGCGAGTTCGTCCTAATGTGCTGCGTAGTATTGAATGGTATTTATGAGGGTTTAGCTGATGAGTCAACAGTTTATTCAGCTGATTTTGCAAGTGTTCGTTTTTAAGCTTTCTGTTTAATGATGTAACCAGGTTTCTTTGGTACTTCCATCTGTCCCAATTGAATGTTGTCTGTGTGGTTTTTGCAACCTTGAAAAGTCTGTTCCGTTTTCTTATGTTTTGTTTTAGTGCTGAGGTCATCCATGGTTTTTCTCGTTGATAGATTGTTTTGTGCTTTTTCGGGATCGAGGCGTTGGCAGCATTTTGTATTGTTGATATGAACAAATTTGTCGCCGTGTCAATGTCATTACTGAGGATTGCCTCCCAGTCGGTGTCTAATAGGAGTCTTGTGAGAAGTGGGGCATCTAATTTCGAGCAATCCCAGATAAGTGTTTGTAAAGGTTTTTTGTCTACGGATGGTGGTGCTGTGTCAATTCTTACATATATTGGAAAGTGATCGAGATTTGAGAAAGACGATAATATGCCACTTTTTATGATTGAATTACTATTTGTGAAGATTAAGTCCCGCAAATTTTCCCGTCTGTCCATTATTCTGGTAGGTTCGGTGATCAATTGTCTTAGATTTGTCATGTCTGCCACGTCTTTGAATGTTTGGTCGAAGGGTGTAACGCCACTGTGATTGATGAATTTTGAATCAAGAAAGATATTACCTGTGTTGAAATCCCCTAAGATAAAGGTCTCTGCCGCATTTATAGAACTAGCTTGGCATATCGATTCAGTGAAGTTGCTTGAAAATGATCGTAATCTGTCAGCGGTCAAATTCGGTGGCAAGTATATACAACAAACTAGTAATGATTTATCCCTCAGTTTGACTTTCACCCACACCCATTCTTCATCGTTCGCTTCCAGCCAGCTCTGTCTTTGAAATGGTAGTGATTTGTGTATATAAATAGCAACTCCGCCGCCGTGCCTATCCCTGTGCCGTGTAAGTGGTGTGTGATATCCATTTAATTTGTAAAGGCAGGTCGCTACGTCATTGCTTAGTTTTGTCTCTGTAAGTGCTAGTATGTGTATACCTTGTGTGTCGACAAATTGTTGAAGTTCGTCAAGTTTGTCGTGCGCGGTTATGCTGTTTATGTTTACATGTGAAATAAAAAGAGTTTGCTGTGGGTAGGAAGCTTGAGGGGGTCCAGGATTGGATTCTATGCCACTTATCATTAATATGTACTTTAAATCTATAAATGACCCAAGTCTAGTCCAATGTCTGTTAGATGCAATGCACGTGTGGTAGCGGATGAATGCCCAAGTGTTCAGTTGAGGACGTTTACCAGCAGCAGGGGGCTCACAGTCCATGGGCTCCAGATCAAATGGCGAGCGGTGTGTGCCGGAGAAAGAGGCAGCTCTCCCAAGCAGCAGCGACGGTTGGTGTGCGACTCGGATGTTGAATTGATGAATACCTTGACAAACTGTTATCCCCGGAGAGGAACGCGGGCGGCTGCAACAGAGAAACATCCGATGAGCGGCCGGTGGCGGCGGCGAGAGACACCAAAACACCAAAACAAAACAGCAGAACACAGGCAAGAAAATCAGAATGAACATTAACCAAATGAACGCAACTATGACTGAGGGCACAACGAAAATATAATTATCAGGAACTACATACGTGCCATACACTTTACCAGTCGACACTGGGGAGACCAGCGCAGACTGCGAGCCGGTCACCCGAGTCCAGTTATACGATAGCATAAGTTCCAGTCTCTTCTAAACAACTAATTGCACCCAATAATCAACCGGCACAGACGATCGCAACTAGCCCCTCCCTCCCGCCAACCCCGCAGCCGGTAAATCCTCATCGGTAGTCAACTGTCAACACTCACCCCACCCCCCTCCCCCCACTGGCCCACGCACACATCGCCATCCCCACAATCGTGACCAGTGCGACACAGAACGGGTCAAGGTCAGGCAGAACCGGCTCCACAGTCATGGACGGGCGGGCACTGGGCAGTATACCTGTCACCAGTTGTCAAGTCCCAGACACGAACCGGCTGCCAGTGCACGCGGACGGAGAGGGCTGCGGGAGCCGGCCGCTCCGAGTACCGCGCGTGCAGCTCTCCCAGCCAGTAGCAGGGGTCAGCAGTCAGCTGAGCTCCACACGGGCGACCGGTTAGGCAGTCAATATATGATTGTTATTGTCGACGTGCGTGTTTGATTTATGTTAAACACATAACCAGGGCTAGGGTGCGCCAGATGCTGCGTTCTGCTTAGCATATAGCAGGTTTTTCTTTCTTATTTTTATTTTTAGTGTCAACCAGTCTTTACGGTACCCTTCGAACTTCGAAGTTTCATGGACTTACCACTCTGTCTGAAGGCTGCCATCAGCTGTCTGTCCTCCTCTGAGAGCTGCACGCTCCTCATGGATGGTATCGGGTCACCTGCCGAGTCCACTGGAACGGGACCGGATGAGTGGCGACGGACTGGCTTCGGTTGACCTGTCAGAGGTCACACAGGGTCATACGGAGGCGGCATGGGACAGAGAAAACATGTGAGCGAGTCGTAGACTCTACATATGCGCTGGTTCAAGCAGCATCGCAATATTTCAGCAGCCCAGCTGGGGAAATATAAGGCAGATTGTAGTCATTTTATGAAAATATATAAATATCCCAGGCACAGTGTCACTACGAGCAGCATGAATGTAAATGAGATTAATAATTTGAAAATCAAAACACGGGTGCCTCACTGCCTCCTGTCCTTTATGATATGCTTAGTGGCTCAGTGCTTTTGAGCAGCCAGTAACCATGCAAAGGTCGTTCTTAAAAAAAGGAATCGTACAACAATTCAGTTCTACAGGTTTTTTTTTGCAATGTGGTTTTGCCATTTTTCTAGCAAGGCCGGTGATACACTCTCCACGCGGCAAACAGCCTGTTAACTATCCTCGAAAATAGAACCGATCTATCAGGGGTGAATTTCACCCCTCCCATGAATGTTATATAACAGCCGCCACTGTCACAGGGGGTCAGATTCCGAGAGGTGACACTGACAGAAATTTATTAGTCGTCTCTACACATCTCTGCAGAGAAGAGGTTTGAAAAGATTCAACTATTCAGGTCAATTGATCACATTAACGTCTAAGACAGGTATGCATTTACCATTGCAATAAATCGAATCGACGTCAAATCGATTGACCTCTGGCATCAAATTTTTTGTTTAATTAAATGTGCGGGGTTAGTCCTGATTTGATTCGATTAGTAATTTTGCTGACTTTCTTGTAAATCTTGTATCTCTTGTAAATCTCTTGTAAATCAAATGAATTTAAGGAGATAGAATATTTATTTGAGTCAAACCATGACCAAAGAAATATAATGTGTCATTATCACTGAGTTACAGCTTCTCCGCACAAATCAGATTTGGTCACACTTCTCCAACTTGATTATCTTTCTGGAGCATGACACCTCTGGCCGGATCAGGCCTTTCTCCCAAGAAGTGACCTGGCGCTCGTTTAACCCGCGCCCTGCTGGGGGGTGTTTGAACACCCCCCTTGTGGTTTTTCGCGAATATCTCAAAAAACGGCGGCGCGGAGCGCCGCCGTTTTTGGTACATCTTATCATACATCAATTCTACACATGTTGTGAAAATTTCAGACCAAGGTCATTCAAGGTCAGGTCACCAGGTCACTTGAAGTGACCTCACCTCATAAAAAGTTTCAATGTCTGTCATAGCTACACCGAGTGACCGATCGCTTTGAAACTTTCAGCGATTTCTAAGAGCAATAGCATGTACAAAATTTATATCTCAGAATTTTGATATCGATGACCTAAGGTAAGGTCAATTTTGCGACCTCCTCATTATAAGTCAATGGGAGAAAATTGAAATGCGCCTCTTTTGGACGAAAGACATTATAAACACTCCCAAACACTGAATTAGGCAAGTGGTTTAGACACACTGAACATGAAAATGGTGTCCGTGACCCCTGTTTATGCCCTGAGGTCATCTTAGGTCACGAATAGTATCTAACAGTTTTTCGCAAATAACTTTTGATAGAGGCATGCTAGAGCGATGAAAACGCCTTAGATGTGTTCAGCTCGACGATACAGATCGACTGATATGCAACATGACCCTTTCAGGTCAGGTCATGACCTTGACCTGAGGTCAAATTTTCAAGTTGACCTTTCAAGGTCAAATTATAGTTCATTCGATACGTCTTGACGAGAGGAACACGATGCCGGTAAAAGTAAGCTCGTACAAGGCTTGGATCAAAAGTTATTGCAGAAAAACTGTTTCCGAAAAAAAATCGGCTATTTTTGTAGTTTTTGCCCCCTGCAGGCAAAACCGTTGACGTTAGGTCAAATCTGAGAGGATTAACCCGCGCCCCGCTGGGGGTCCTGGATTTCCACGCCCTGCTGGGGGGGGGGGTGTTTGAACACCCCCCCTTGTAACTCGGCTCCTGGGCCACGTAGCGATACGCGGAAGGCGGCGTTCGAAAGAGCGTAAAAAATAATGACGAAATCACTTCGGTCAATTTTTTGGTCAGGTCAAAGGTCAGGTCACCAGAGGTCATTGAAGGCAAAATTTCGCCGATTTCCAGGTCGAATGTCGAAAATTTCCAAGAAGCTAGCGCATAACTCGGGAACCAATAGAGCTACAGCGCCGGGGAAAAGTGCATTCGATAGCCCTATTAACGCCCTTTCTGAGTAATTCTCTCAGATTTGACCTAACGTCAACGGTTTTGCCTGCAGGGGGCAAAAACTGCAAAAATAGCCGATTTTTTTTCGGAAACCGTTTTTCTGCAGTAACTTTTGACCCAAGCCTTGTACGAGCTTACTTTTACCGGCATCGTGTTCCTCTCGTCAAGACGCATCGAATGAACTATAACTTGACCTTGAAAGGTCAACTTGAAAATTTGACCTCAGGTCAAGGTCATGACCTGACCGGAAAGGGTCATGTTGCATATCAGTCGATCCGTATCGTCGAGCTGAACACATATAAGGCGTTTTCATCGCTGTAGCATGCCTCTATCAAAAGTTATTTGCGAAAAACTGTTAGATACCATTCGTGACCTAAGATGACCTCAGGGCACAAACAAGGGTCACGGACACCATTTTCATGTTCAATGTGTCTAAACCACTTGTAATTCGGTGTTTGGGAGTGTTTATAATGTCTTTCGTCCAAAAGAGGCGCATTTCAATTTTCTCCCATTGACTTATAATGGGGAGGTCGCAAAATTGACCTGACCTTAGGTCATCGATATCAAAATTCTGAGATATACATTTTGTACATGCTATTGCTCTTAGCAATCGCTGAAAGTTTCAAAGCAATCGGTCACTTGGTGTAGCTATGACAGACATTGAAACTTTTTATGAGGTGAGGTCACTTCAAGTGACCTGGTGACCTGACCTTGAATGACCTTGGTCTGAAAGTTTCACAACATGTGTAGAATTGATGTATGATAAGGTGTACCAAAAACGGCGGCGCTCCGCGCCGCCGTTTTTGAGATATTCGCGAAAAACCACAAGGGGGGGGTGTTCAAACACCCCCCCCCCCCCAGCAGGGCGCGGGTTAATCAGAAAGGGCGTTAATAGGGCTATCGAATGCGCTTTTCCGCGGCGCTATAGCTCTATTGGTTCCCGTGTTATGCGTTGGCTTCTTGGAAATTTTCGACATTCGACCTGGAAATCGGCGAAATTTTGCCATCAATGACCTCTGGTGACCTGACCTTTGACCTGACCAAAAAATTGACCGAAGTGATTTCCTCATTATTGTTGACGCTCTTTCGAACGCCGCCTTCCGCGTATCGCTACGTGGCCCAGGAGCCGAGTTAGAAGGGGGGGGGGTGTTCAAACACCCCCCCCCCCCCCCAGCAGGGCGTGGAAATCCAGGACCCCCAGCCGGGCGCGGGTTAAGCTTAGTAACCACCTCCCAAGAACCGATCTGGTGTTGAATTAGTCCTGATGTCGTGTTCACAAACGGCATCTCAGGCTCGCTAAGGAGCTTCCTCGCTGTCAGCACTGAACTCGCGGCTTTGTAACAACTGCCCCCCTCTCCACAGCCCCTGCATCCCTTCCTGGCCCCGGGACAGTGTCCTCCCCTACCCCTCCCCGATGCCTTCCCCGCCCGCCAGCCAGCCACCTCGTCTCCTCCCCTCCCTCCCCGCAGACGACCCCCCCCCCCCCCGACTTTGTTCCCGCCAGCGATCGGGTCGGTGACCCGATGTGGCAGACAGAGACGGTAATGTCTGGGAGCTGTGGGGCGGAAAACAGAAGAGATAGTGATGGAAGCTGGGTAATATAAATCTGTCCGTAACATCGTGTTTTATGAAAGTACATACAAATCTGCCCGTAACATTAATTTTGATTAATAAAATAGATAAAAATGAATAAATCGCAAACATATTATTATCGAAAAAATAGAGCAAAAATGTGCAATCAACTTTCTATAGAAATGAAATGTTGTCAGTGACAGAATAAACACTGAATCAAATGAAAGCTCAGAAGCATGTAGGTATGTCTGCAGTTTATAATATCCTGCCCCACCGAAAATGAAAAAGCTGAAACTAGATTCATTTCAACCTCGCACGTTGACACAAGTTCAATACAAATATTGCGCAAAAGGCAGCACACGAGAGAATTTTCACACCCCTTTTACTTTCCTGAATTTTGCTTCTGTTTCAAATGCCTGCTTGCCTTGCTTGCTTGCTTGCCTGTGGGAGCAGCTCGTCCCAATCCATTTATCCGGGTCATTGGCCTGACCCGACCTGACCGGTTGTGACGCAACACGTCTGTCTCGTCTGTCCCTCCCCTCCCCACCTCCCTCCCCGCCCCCATCTGCGCTCATGTGGATGTTGGCTGACCCCACGCCCTCACGTGGGGTGGGGGCCCGTCGGTGACGCCCCCTCCCCCGTCACTCACACCCCTGCCCCCCCCCCCCCCCGGTGGCCGATCCGCCGATCATTGCCATTGCCAAGGGCGGTCTCTGACGGGTCTATCGCCCCCTCGCCTCCCCCCGCTCTGCTGCGAGACGCTTATAACGCGGCCCATGAGGTCAGCTACTGGTAATTAATGTGGATGGGCGTAACGATGACCAAAATACCCGGGTATGTGCGCCAACATCAGAGCGATTAGCTTGGACTGGGGTGGTAAAGTGATGCCAGACCGCAATTTCGGCCTAGTGACTATTCACATTGGTCTGCACCCTTAAATGGTAAAAAATTGCTATCAAGCAACAATAATGAAGATTTTTATCGGTTTAGTGCTAGTGGTATACTTCATATGCAAATGGTGCAAGTGCCTATATTTAAATAGACTAGGGTCAAAATGTAAGCATGTGTAATGCGCTAGCTATCAATATGCTATCGCACTGGATAAGCATCACATGAAGATAGCTGAACTTACCAGTCGAAGGTGTTGGCTGCTTCTTCTTTTGCTCCAAGCTGCTTCTGAAAACGTGAGAAAGATCTTTAGCAAGAAACTTTGACACCTGCATCAATAATACAAAAAGTTGTTCCAATCTTAAATAGAGCATTGAACTATGCTCGAAAATTTCTTACCTGACATACATCCGAAGTACTTAACTGAGACACTCCCAAATTCCTTACCTGTGTACTTTGTAGATCGTAGTCTGCTGGTCTGTAACTGTCACTCATAATGTCACGCATCAGAAGTGCAGCATGCTCCTACCAACCCCCGTCCATCTCTGAACCACGCCGGTTAGCTCCGGCGCAGGGCGGCGACCTGACCTGACCTGACCTCGCCGGAGGGGCCGTGACGTCACCGGCGGGCGGCCGCGCGGGGGGGGGGGGGTCGAGCTCGCTCCAAGCAGCGCGAGAGAGCGAGTCGGGACAGGCCTGGATGGCTGCACGGCTACACTTTTACAAGCGTTTCACTGATATTCGGGTCACTGACATGACGTGGAAGTCAGCCGGTGACCTACAAGCTATGTTTGTTGTAACTTAAGTACAAATCTTTTGATTGGAATGATTCACAAGGACAGAGCCCACGCTAAGCGAAGCTTGTTGTGGTGACCCTGCCCTCTACCCTCCGATCGCGCAATTCCGGTTCTATAACAGAATTTGAAGTCAAAAGTTTAACATGAGCACATAGCCGCGCACAGCTGGCCCCCTCACTAACTTCGTCTGGCTACGGCTTGCCACCAACCGCAGCCATATCTGTCAGGAGGCTCATAAACGTCAAGCGCCCGTCGTGCTTCGAACCCGGGTTTTTGTAACCGGGACGCGTGCTCTTACCACGCGGAGTCCAACGCTCTACCAACTGAGCTACGGGACAGGCTCAGTAAATAGAGTTGGACCATATAACTACGCAACATCGGCCTCTTCCCGGCACGAGCAATACGCTCGCACTTTTCGTGAAGCTCTAGCTCAATCAGGGGCCAAACGACTGAGGGGCCTGATCCTCCCACACATTAGCAGTTATCAAAACGCTTTAACAGTAGGGTGGCACTTAATTTCGACTTTTTTAATTTTGACCGGGACGGGTAGGCATATTCTACCTCACGAAAAAATGATCTGTATGAAATTTTATCAAAATATATTTATATTTAGAGGTAGCTCAATGGGGTCATACTTGGTACATATTGATAAAACGTATAATTTTGAACGGGGATTCAGATGCGTGTCGAGCCTTTCCAAGCATTGTCATATTTGAGCCATAACACGTTTAAATGAATGATGCCTTCCTATTTGTTCCATAACCACAGTGTTTCTCGCCGCACACGCGCTGTGACGCAATGCGTGATTCAACCAATGACCGTTCAGCGTAGTTTAGCTTACTTTGTTCGGTGACGGTAGCCCGCTGCCAGGCGTGCAACTTCAGCTCTTCTCTCGTATTACGATGGTTGGGAAGGGTCACGAGACTGCTAGCACTTACCAGGGTTATATGAGCAAATAAATGCGTATCAGGAATGGTTTTTCTTCGCTGAGTACTGTGATCCGTTTGTAATACGCCTTTACTCTGCTCATGTATCCCCGGTCACTGATGCGCAGGGGGACACTGCCAGTGTACGGCCACAGGGCAGGTCTCCGTGTCTTCGTGATGTCAGGGAGAAGACGTGCACGTGAAAAAGATAAGTTGTGTTTTGCTATGCCATTTCAGAGCATTTTTCGCTGGCCAGGCTCAAATTGACAGGCCGCAGCAAACGCTGTTCTAGAATCCCTCGATGAGTGAGAGTTGAAGGATTGAGTGAAAGCGCTGTTTTGACACAAGTGCATCGAACACCGGCCTCAATGCGGGAGCCTGCACGATCATCTAGCATCGGCTCGAGGAGGACTTGCTCCACCTGACTTGCCACGACATTTACGAGTTTGTTCTATAAAGACATTTTCAGCCTGCCTCGGCCCGTCCAGCGGCCCGGACGTTGTTTTGTTTAAGCGCTTCCATAAAAAGTGGGCGTCTAGATGGAACGAAGCCATAAACCTTCAAAAACTGTGACATATCCTACCTCCACAACCCGCGTGATGCTCTTGCACAGTTCGGTCGTTTATCCTTGACCGCCAGCACTTACGCGACAACCGTGAGATGCTGGAGCTGCCCATCACTGTCCTCAGTAGTGCTCCGAAACGAGGTATGAAGATCACTCGTCCCGATATGCTCTGTGTGTGCTGGTTGACCTATGCCATTTACGCTATGAAGCTTTGTCTCTTCCGAGCACAATCCCGGCTCACTACGTCTTTAAGAAGAGCCTCCAGCGAATCGTGACCTTTGTGGTAACAACGTAGTTTCCGGCTCGATTCAATGCACCGCTTCTGGCATCTGCACCGGCGCAAGATCTCGACTTCCTCAAGTCCCTCCTGGAGTACGAATTGGACGAATTGGTGTTCGAATTGGTGTCCAAGGCGACAGCCATTGCCTTGAGCTGTCACCTCTGGTATCTAAATGAGAGGCTGGTCGCCCTCAACTTCTAATGAAGGAGATTACGATCGGTGCTACTAAACGTGAGATGGCTGCATCGTTACGAGAGAAGGAGAGGACGGAGGACCCCTCAACCCGGCGAGCGTACGTTGAACTTACTATAGCTTCAGTCTCTAGCAAGTCCACGGCAGACTTCGTCATATCGCAACTGGCTTCACAAGCTTCTTCAGCATCCTCGGTATGGACACCGACTTCCTCTTGAAGGATCCGATTCTTTGGGAGGTCAAGCCATTATACAACGCCGCCATGCGCTACATGAGGTCTCTTCACGCCTCTACGATTTCGCGGAGCGAGGCATTTTGTTGATGGCCAGGAAATCGATCTGACCCCCACGAAGGATAAAGACTAACAGCAGCTCCTCTTGTAGGTCGTCGAGGAGCAAAGACGCAAGCATTCTGACATACGCAAGGCGATCGTAACTTCTAAGTAGGCAAGACTAGCCGACGAATGATGTGTACAAGTGTTGGCTGATTACGGATGATACCGCTTTCTGTTTTCATGGAGTTATGCAGTAAGTTATGCGTACCTTCAAAAGAATTATGTACCTCATATGTACCTATATATCTGAGCTTTAGGTGCTGAAACGTTTCGATTAAGTCTTGGCAACGTCCAATGTCATTTTGAACATCAGAAATACACGTGGAAATTAAAATTTCGGCAAAGTTGTGTTTTTCCACAATAATGTGAACTTCGACCTGGCTGAGCTACCTCTAAATAAACATATTTTCCAAAAATATTTTACACACAACGTTTTCTCGGGCGGTAGAACAGATTGGCTGCCCGTCCCGTTGAAAATTCTCAAAACGAAATTTTAGCCCCGTTTTAGTGCCACCATATTTAACAGGTTATGTCAAATTATGATTCCTTGTGTGTTGATTTGTAATTGAGAGGAAACATTTTGTCTCAATTATAAAATGTTTCCTCTCATTACAAAAAGTCTTCTACCTAAACAAGGAAAACGGCTCAATTTCTTAAATTGACGCTGAAGGAGGAGCAAATGTACCCAATGCCTCTTGGACCTACAAGCCTGATTTTAGTTGCACTTGGTTCTAAGGCTATAACTGTCACTCCACGGAAGCAGAGCGCACATAGTGGCACCTGGCCAAACGTAGCACAGACCTGTTTCTTATCCCACAACAAAAAAGAACCACGCTCGAGTCGGTAAACGGGTCATCAGGTCAACTCTTTTTTCGCTATCGCTGAGAATTGCGGAAAACTACACTCTTGGAGAGAAGGAGAGGGTTTTGGCGCAGTTTGTGACAGCGGTGGTGGTGATTTATCCGGCTCGCTGTCACCTGTCTGCTCCAAGGCCATCGGGTTTTATCTGGACGGGTTGACCCAAAAGCACGCACCTGGCCCTGCCTGTCGCCGGCAGCGCCAAATGGCACAGAATCGCCCATCTGACATCGGCTTCTGAGAGGGCGACGTTTTCAGGTGACAAAACTGGACATAAAGTAAATGAACAGCGAATAAATATCCAGGACATTTGGAAAATTTCAATCCGAATTGCAAAGCTGCTGGTATTGGATTGTATTGTATTGTATTTACGATCGTGGGCGATTCACACATGGCGTGGCGATTACTGCCCACTGGTGTGGCCCAATGTAATGTTAGGATGCATGTACATCATTTTATCAAACTTCATTGAATCGTTATGCTTATTTGAATGACTTTAATTTCATTACTAAATATTGGACCTTCAACGAGTCATCTTTTAGCTGCTTTAGCTTCAGGGGTTTTAGAAGAGTTTTAGCTTCAGGGAAAGATCCAGCATTAATGCATGGTCTATCGTTGAAAGATGAATGCAGTGTATGCGGATTTCCCGTGAATGCAGATGAGGCTACGCAGTGTGAGTGGCTTATGGCTTGTATCCTGTTGGTAAAACGGCGAATTCACGTTTTAACTCGAGTGCGTCAAAATTATCTGGCGGCCTGTCCCTTCAGACCCACCAGAAAGGCCTCGGGTCTCTGAGTGAGACTACCAGCGTAGATCACGTCCACGATGAAAACACTGTACCCACGAGTAAACCACTCCAACGAAATTCGAAACATATTTGATTGACCGAATCCTCAATATAATCTGAATAAAATGACAAAGATCTGTGATCAAATATACCCGAATTTGGCTAAATTGTCATTTTATTCAGATTATATTGAGGATTCGGTCAATCAAATATGTTCATAATCATCATGATGATTTTCCTCACAACGCTAAACTCTCTTAAAAGAAATTCGAAACAATAAAAAGTCCATTTATTGAACGCAATCTGAGAAGCGGTAGGTTAGTAAACTTAACACATCATGAAGCCATTCTCTTATAGCGTCGTCAGCAGAGAGCACACGCCATATTTCGGATATCTTTCTAGTTGAGGTTTATTTGCCATTGGGTCTACAGTGCAGGGATATTTCTATCTCGCACTCCTCTGAGATGCAAGGATAAGAATTTGTTATCTCTGCATCCCTCTGAGATGCGAAGATAAGGTCTCGCGGGTTCAAAGCTAAAAATCAAGAGTTCAAGTGATGATGGGTCAATAACCGAGCCATTTTTAACGGTTGTTTGTGTATGAAACTTATGAAATAAATACAAAATACTCTAAATCTATTTTTACATAGATGAATACATTTGAATTTGATATTTAAATAATTATGAATAAACCTCAACATAGAAAGATATAGGATTCCTCATGGCTCACTCGTGGAAGATCGGATATCTTTTCCTCGCGTGTAACAGAAAAACCTCGCTCCTTCGTCGCTCGGTTTTTCAGTAACCCGCTTGGAAAAGATATCCTTATCTTCCACTCGGAGCCATGAAGAATCCTCTATATCTCGCCAGCATAGCCAAGTAAATGATACAAACCACTCGCAGGCAGTTACATGCAAATATGTACACAAATCATGACCGAATTCACGGATTCGCTCGTGGTGAAAAAGTTCGCTTTATTTCGGTCAGAAAAATCACAGCACTCCTCTTGTGATGCGGTCCCTACATTCTATCAAATGAAAGTCACCTCATAGCACGCTTAATTAGATCATCCAAACACATACACAATACGCTCTTTTCTTATACAGTGTTGCAATCGTAAAACGATAAGAAGAATAATCTAACAGCGATTGGCGGTCAAATTTAAAGCGCCAGTAGCTGTATGATCGTTTAATTTGGAACAGTAGAAGAAAACTTCAGAAACGTCACACTACTCACACTTAACTACTAATTCAGCATTTTAGCACATCACGCACTCTGATTGTCTCTACATGGTCTTATATGAAAGACAGAAAGCCACATGTTTCTACCTGAAGTAACTATGTAGGTACTAGGTAGTGAGTGGAGCAGCTTGACATAAATTTACTCCTAGAACATTCCATCACGCAAAACTTGTAGGGCACAGTGTGTAACAGAAAACATTTAGAAGCAGGCCATTTCAGACATCACCTGTCGTGAGTTGTCATTCAAAGTCAGTTACCCATTGTTCATGAACGGTGCAATTGCAATGTGTCCCCGCACAACTTTTTTTGACGTATAACTTATTATTTTTACCACGATCTATGTTCCAGTAATGATTGGACCGCTGAAAAGGTAGAATTAAATAAAACCTGTCTGTATATGTTTTCCATGTTTTCCATGTTAAATAAAACCTGTCTGTACATGTTTTCCATGTTTTCCACTTTTCCATGTTGTAAAGGTCATCCTACGCCACAGAAATACGTCACTTGTTTTTGACAATGTCATTAGGTCACGTAGACCACCCGGTTGACACACCGTACGTATACTCGTACATGAGCCTGTTACAAGAGAAGCGGGTAAGTAAAGTCAGCACACGCACACAGAAGACAGCCGGTTTTACAGTCTCGCGGAAGCAGCAGTATAGGCCCGATGACGTCACTAGCAGGTTATGACGTCATCATGTCCCAGACCTGTTTAATTGGTCCGGTACGTAATAGCACCACGCATCACACACTGCGTTTATATGGCAGTTTATTTACAGTGACGTCACTTTCAAAAAGGACGTTGCAGCTGTAAAAAGTCACTCTCCTCCCCCTGCTGGCTCCAAACACTCGCACGTGCGCACGTGCACGTATTAGGAGGTGCGCGAGTTATACCTGGTCCCGTTCTGCTGTCCGCCGTTTGGCGGGAAGAACAACTCCACGGGGAACTGTACACCCTCGTCAGTGATCTTCAGTGGACGTCCGCCGATGCTGATTTGGGGCTTTCCGTCCGGTCCCATTCTCATCTGGAGGGGGATTGTAGTTGTACGCGACGTCTGTCGGCAGAGAAAGGAAACTCAGCTTCGGGTGACGGCCGCGTGTGTTGGGTGGCGTGCGCCGTGCCTACGACGGGGATATTTAGACGGTCGAGCTGGATGCAATCGATGCAAGAAAGTGTAAACTAAACAATGTTTGACACCAATTTGTAATGAAAGAAATCAGTCAGCACTTACATTAAAAAAAAAACAGGGATAGTTATTGAGGACTGAGAAGTAACCACTCGTTTCTCATGACACGCAACGCATTAGCTCACAACACACGTAATCCATTCAATAAAGCATCCAATCAAACTCATGAACAACGATCGCAATATTTACGCAAGAGACTTAATTGGGCCCTTACAAGGCGGCCCCTTGAAATTTTAGATGTAAAAGCGAACACCAAGCTGAAAATAAGCACTGTCATTTAGTCCTTGGTCCTTACCATGACAGCCATAGGAGTTTGCTGCTGTTGCTGCTGCTGCTGCTGCTGCTGCTGCTGCTGCTGCTGCTGCTGCCCGCCGGCCGGCCGTGCCTTAGTCTGAGACCTCAGCGTTCCTCCCATGTGACCCGCCGCGGGAGCCGAGGTCACTGTCGCTGACCCCGCCTGACCTGCCGGTCGCACCTGCCGCCAGGAGGGTGGCGCAGCCGAGGCGCGTGGCGGAGGCGAGGCCAGCGCTTCTGCCGCCGACACTGGCTTTGAGACGGGAGGGATGTAAAGCTGACCGCGTGCCGAAGCCGAAGTCTGGCCCGAAGCCACAGCCTGGCTCGAAGCCGCAGCGGGTGCCGGTGCTCCCGAGGCAGCACTACCACTGCCTTTGGTGACTCTCCACGGAGGATGAGCGGCGATCTTCACTGCTGTCTGGTCGGCGTTCTCCTGCAGAGCGGCTAGAGCTGACTGGGAGAGAGGGACCTGGTGGGGTACAGAGTGGCCATTTGTGGCTGCGTGGCCCGTGGGTGCCTGGGTAGCGGCTACGTGGCTCGAAGCGGGTTGAACAGCTGAGGTCTGTTTGGCTGTAGTTGACGAGGCTTCAGTCTTCTGCACACCTCGCTGATTTTGGCTGGCGTTTTTCTGTTTCGTTTGCTTCACAGCAGTCTGGTTCAGGACAACCTGATCCGCTTTTGGAGGCGACGTTCGGCTGGCCTGGCCCGCAGCGGCCGGCGGCCAGCGCTGCGATAACTGCGCTACCTGTCCAGTGACCGCTGCAGCTGGTGGCGCCACCTGCGCAGCAGCGGACGGTGAGGTCGACTGCCTTCCGCCTCTGCCATTCTGCTGAGAGTTTGTCGGAGAGGTAGCAGAATTCACAGCCCAGCTGGGTTGAGTTGTTGCAGAAACGGGAGATGTCTGCTTCGATGCGGCATTTTTCTGTCCAGCCGCTGTCATTTTTCCCTGACGTCCCTGTGAGTCATGCTGATTGGATAGCTTCATTTGCCTCGGAAGCGTGTTGTTCCTCTGTGACAGTCCTCCGGCTCTCATCTCCCCATCGAATGAGGAAGACGCGGGTCCTACCCGACGCTGCAGCGTCGCTGCTTTCGCCTTCACCATCGGCTGCGTCGGCTGCGACGATGATGCCGCTGCCGGAGCCATCCGAGTCGCCGTCGTCGTCTCTTTATGCGTCTCTTTCTGCGTCTCTTTCTGCGTCGCTTCCTCGGCCGCAGTCCGTGCCAAAATAACAGCAGCCGCAGCCGCAGCCTCCCTGCGTAGAGTCTCTCCGGCTGATGTCTGCCTCAGAGCTGTCTGAAGCTGCGCCTCTGTCGGAACTGGAGCAGCTCCCCAGCGCTGAGTAGGTTTCTCCTTGGGGGCACTTGCTGTTGAAGATGCCGTGGTTGTAGGTTGTGATGCGTCAGTACAGCGGTGACGGGATAGATTCTGAGCCCATGGAGCTGAACGCTGGCTTCGGACACTGGCACTGGAGGCTGGGGGTGGGGGAGGGGGAGGGGGCGGAGGGGGAGGGGCGCCACCTACAGGTGCAGAAACTCCCACTCCAATGTCACTTCCGCTTCCCGCTTCCACGCGAGTGTCGCCGCCTGGTGTAGAAGCAACACCCGCGGAAGAGTCCGTTCCATTCTCTCCCTCCTGCTGAGCTTTGGTTAGTCGCTGTTCTGAGATGCTCAGCTCAGAACTGAGCCCCGTGGCGCTGAAACCTCCCACGGGCAGGTAGCTGAAGGGTTTCTTGTCCTTGGTCGCCATGGCGTTCTGTATCACTGCAGGCGGCTCGGCAGTCGACTGGGGAGACACCTGGCGGCAGAACAGGAAAAATAGTGTTAAACTAGTGACATCTAGCGATGGAAATAGGAGTGAAAAGGTTACTTTTTGCCGATTCTGCTGTCTGGAAGCTGAAAGGACTGAGGTAGTGATCGTTTGTATCATGATGGATATTATATTGCATCAACATTCTTTGATATTGGCACCCGAGTAGGTTATCTTTGTAAACGAGATTTTACCATTGGTTCAGGAAATGTCAGGTGGAAAAAACCTGAAGATTGATCATTACTTTTTCATCATCTCTGGTTTTGACCAGACTGCTTCTCCTTTATCCTCAGGCCTAGTTAATCCGAACTCTGGGGCAACGGTGTCCGCTGGCATTGTGGCCCATCTAGTGTCAACTATACGCATTGGAAATGTTCGCTATAGTAGGGGAGAGTGGGGCACATTCGTGCATGGGGCACATTCGTTTTCAGCAGTTTATGGGAACACGAGTGACTGCACGAGCTCAAGGTAAATTATGGAAATATGTCTATCATTGCCGCCCTTCGTTCACCGTAGAAGACAACACTGTACCTGCTGTCATGCTTGATAAAAACGCAAATTTGTAATATTCGTGAGCTTTCCAAACTTTTCTCATATTATCCATTTTCGTGATCCTGACTCGGAAATGTGGTTCAGCTTTTCAAAATTGGGGGTGAAGAAGCTCACTCTATTCACGGAACTGCTGCAAACTTGTTTGTTGAAAAAGTGTCATTTTTTCAAAAAGAAATTTTGAAATATATTACTAATAGCGTTGTGGGGCAGGTTCGTGTACGCACTGCCTGGGGGCACATTCGTGCATATTTTTTTTTTTAGTTTTTGCGATTTATGACTTTATCTGTAGTAGGTTTCTCTAATGACGCTCGCCTGACTCAGTCTCGACTGCTTGCGACGTCGTGACGAGCAATTCACGCGAACTTGGCGAGGTCACGGAGGCCGGCAGTTTGCACATTCTTGTTGGCCAGCCCATTCTTTCTACATATGTTGTGCAATGCATTCTTGTCGAAAGGAATCAAGTGAAATGACCCCCTGCCAATTTCCTTTGGTAAATTTCTGGTAATGCCCGGTAATTTCTCGAACTTTGCAGGGTGAACGGAAGTGCCCCACCTCTTGAACGAATGTGCCCCATAGGTGGGGCAGTTTCGTGCAATTGTTCAGAGTTATTAAAAGTCATTTTTTCTAATGGAAGCAATAATTTTAGAGGATAACTTTTAAAGAGGAAAACTATCTGCAATAGTTCCTTTCCATACTACAATCAACAATTTTGCCATTGCACTAACCAAAGAACAGATATATGGGTTTATCCATTTTTTGCACGAATGTGCCCCACTCTCCCCTACCTATTACTGTTTAACTATTCGCATTTCGCGTGCATTGTCAACTGTAATGTCTAGTCCATCTGCAATGCAAACTGTCCATTAGGTAAGCACTATTCAGGGTTGATGGTGCATTGTAACTGCTTACTGTGTATTGTATATCGTCCACGGTTTATTGTTTATTCTGTACTGCCTCAATTACTGCACAATGCAAAAGATTGTCCATTGTGCACCGTCTAATCCATTCTGCAGTGTGCATTGCCAATAGCTTACTGTGTATTGTGTACCATACCTACACTGTGCGCTGTCTAAAGAAAAGTATGCTATCCCGTGTCCAAGCTCTACCTTGAATGCTCCACCGTCCACTGTGCACTCTGACCCCTATTCCACAGCACATTACCCACTGTGCGCCGTCCACTGTGCACTGTGCACGTTTGCACTGCCGCCATGGGCATGTATTGGTGGGTGGAGCGTTGGGCGAATGCCTCCGGACCGGTTTGGGAGGCGCCGCCGGCCCGACGGAGAATGTTGTTGGTGGGGCATCGGCGGCGAAAGTAACACAGTCGTCGCCGCGTGTACGGGACACGCGACGGCACATGACGATCGGCGACAGTAGGCGACAGAAGGGGACAGTTAGCGACAGTCAGGGACAATTATAGACAGTCGGTGACAAAAGGGAACAGCTATACTCGTAGATAGTCAGTGACAGTTGGCGACAGTAGGGGACAGTAGGGGACAGTTATAGATAGCAGGCAGCAGTTAGCGACAGTAGGGGACAGAAGGGGACAGTTGGCGACAGCTATAGACAGTCGGCGATAGTCAGCGACACTTGGCGACAGCTAGCGACAGCTATAGACAGTCAGCGACACTCGACAGCTATAGACAGTCAGCGACAGTTGGCGACAGTTGGGGACAGTTATCGACAATTTGCAACAGTCAGCGACAGTGGGGGAGTGCATGTGGTGTACAGTAGGTCTACTAAAAAAGTCCCCCGCTCCAGAGGCGGCCGGCCGGCCGAACCCCCGGATTCCAGCCCCGACTCTATTGCGCAGGCCGCGTCAGCGACACGGGTCAGGTCGCGGCGCCCGGCGAGTGGGTCAGTTGGCGGCGGCCGGCCGAGGAGTGGGGACGCCGTGTGTGGGGCGCAGAGATGCCGCAGTGCAGAGGAGGGGAAGATAATGACTCTGCACGATGCCGGAAATGATGCCTTTGTGATCTAAATCAAACACCTGCAGTGCATATCCTCCCTTGCCTCATTCCTATTTTATCATAATCCTTCAATAATCCGTAATGGCCATTCAACGCAAACAAGCAAACAACACAACTCGTTTAGCGGCGACATCACCTCGGATAAAAAAACGACAGTGATGATTAGAATAGACTTAGCGCGAGGGCAAATCGAGAGGTATAACTATATGTATCACATACCGAGTATTTTATTCCCATCTAGCGAATTAAGATTGGGGATCTTGTCCAACAAGTCAGGGGCCGTTCTAGACACAGATAAATGCTTTGTTTTCGGTCGCATCATTATCTGCAATAATTCGAAGCGAGGTTTAACCCTCGCCGGCCGAGAAGAAGGGGTGGATGCCGCCACCATGTATTTTTTTGCGGTAGCTCAAAGCACACTGATGATAGAAGGCTGACATTTCACATGCCTTACATTTCATTCAAGCCGGATCACTTGACATCAACCACGTTTTCAGGTCAGGTCACTTAACTATGACGTCTTAACCCTCGCCCATGTAGGGGGGGGGGTTGGTGCAACCCCCCCTGAGGTTTTTCGGATATAGTGCAAAAACGGCGGCGCGCAGCGCCGCCAAATTTTGGGTACCTTATGGGGCAAACCTTGCGCATCTTTTGATAAAAAAAATTTGACCGGGTCATGTCAGGTCACGGAGTTATGACGTCACAAATGGAACAGCCTCCGGCCGGATTTTCACAAACTGAGTGCCAACGCCCGAGGTTTCCTGCCGGTGGTACGGGGATCGGTTGATGGATCGCGATGAAACTTCCCATGCATGTTGGGGCAAGTATTGGCTATCATATGGTATAAGAAACTTGACCGGGTCAGGTCAGGTCACGGAGCTATGACGTCACAAGAGGAACAGCGTCCGGTACTATTTTTGAAAAGCGCCCGAACCACTATTTTGCTAATTCTTGTCACCTCAATGGGAATATGCAGCAGTATTAGCGTCTATAGGGAGCAAATGGACCTCCCAAATCCAAAAATACAATCAGGTTTCAAAAATTTAAATTTTGATTTTTCGAATTTCTGCCGCCGACTGTGACCTTGCCGACTTCCGGCGCTCCCAACGCGCCATTTTTAGAGCTAGGGAAACGAAATACATACCAAACGATAGAGAATTGATCAAGGAACACGATAGTGAAGGTTTCAAGTCGATATCTCCCACCGTTTTGCCGCAATCGCCGCCGAAAGTTGAAAAAAGTCTATTTTTCCGAAAATTTGACCTTTGACCGGTCAAAAGTAGGTCAAATGTTAACCTAGGACCAAAAAATATACCACCAATCGCGAGATCTCGGCGAGAGCAATCCGTTGGTCTTTTCCGCTAAGCTCTACGACGCTCCGTTTTCAAACGCCAAGGGGGGGGGGGGGTCGCACCAACCCCCCCCCTGCATGGGCGAAGGTGGCAGATCGCCGTTTACGGGCGAGGGTTAACCCTATTAGTGGCAGGCTCCTGGCTACCCCCTATTAGTGGCAGGGGGGGGCTGTTTACGACCCCCCCCCCCTTGATATCTCGAGATCTAACGGGCCGATTTTCAAAATTCAAACGGCATTCGATTTCGTTCAACGTGATCTACATTTCTAAAAAATAAAAATTAAAAATATCAATAGGGGGGGGGGGGTAGAGGGGGGTAAAAACGGGAAATTGCAGATACATTTTAGACTGTTTATCACGGCCAGGTTTCTGAACCAATCTTAACGCAACTTTTGCCGATCGATAGAGAATGAACCAGGAATTCACATGGATCCTAAAAATATGCATTTTCAAAAATCATAGGCGGATACAGATCATTGAGATTGGGGGTACACAAAAAGTATAGTAAATAAGGTTTTTGTTGGTACTGTTTCTAAAAAGGGTGGTAATGGTCTTGTTATGTTACAATTTTCTTATGAGAGAACGACTACAATTGTATTGGTCATGCATAGGCGGTGTCAGGGCACCTATGTTGGGAGGTAAAACATAACCCCCCTTTTTGGACGCCTGGATCCGCCTATTATAGCAAAAATGTGTCAAAAGAGGATGCACAATAACTGTATATGTTATCACATGATACCTTTCATTCACTGTTCGTAAAACTGGTGCAGCATCGTGATCTTCGCCCAAATGACTCGCTTCACGAATAGGACCCCCAATTCCCAGTGCTCTGGAGCCGCCCCTGGTAAGGTTATGAACTTGAAATTTTCAGAGAATGTGCCCAATTTAGTTTTAGGAAAAGTCAGAAAATTTCAGCATCGTAGCTTCAGCAGTTTCGGAGATATTCTCGAAAAACCTGAGGGGTGGATAACCCCCCCCCCTGCCACTAACAGGGTTAAGTAAACCTCTGCACGGTTGTCGGTTATACAATGATGTAATCCGCAATGCACTTAATGTCATATACATGAGCGTAATGGGGAATTATGGAAACTGTTAATTTGGCGTCGGGAATGATCTGAAACTATACCTCAAGCACATGCAATCGTGACTTCATACATTCTTGGCAAGGTCTAATGCTTCACTTCTGCATTGCTCACCTTGCGTGACGTCATTTATGACGTCACTAGGGTCATAGGAGTGTATTGTCAATAACTCCCGATCAAAATGAGCTAGCCAGTCGGGACAGCCATCAATGGACTTTGCAAGACTTGCCGAATCAAATGTTATGCAACATGTCCTCCTTTCAACAGCTTCGTGACCTGCGTTGCCCTAACATGACATTGACCTGAGGTAAACATCCTAAATTGCTTCACCTAAACAAAAAAGCTATAAATCGACGCGTTTGAGAACAGAAAACACAATTGTATCGAAATGACGATAATGCGTTAAGTTATTTACAAAAAAAAAAACGATCAAATGCCTTGGGGCCCTTGACCTGCCCTAAGAAGTTACTGATATTTTAAAATGGGGTACCAGTCGCTGCGTCACGTAACGACGCAAGCGCTCGTTTTTTCCCGCGAGGTTTTAGCACCTAGCTCAATTATAGGAGCTAAACATGGGGTTGGGGAATCGCTCCCTTCGCACTCACTATTTGGCCGGGATAGTGTTTGCAATTATTATTAAAATCTAGCATTTTAAGATTTCAAATGACCCATTTTCCCCGCCCAAGTCTTTCAATTCAAGGTCATAACACCAGGTCACGTCAAGTGACCTTACCTCAAGGAAAGTTCCTCTGCTCATCATATCTAAATACACCGACTAACCGATCGCTTCAGAACTTTCAACGATTTTAATGGGCAACAGTATATGTATTTGAAACGTTTGCTTTGCAAGTTTGAAATTGTTGACAGAAAGGCCGGGTCAATTTTGAGATCGCTCAAGTCAATGGGAGAAAATTGAACTGCGCTTTTTTGGACGGAACGCATAATAAACACTCTGAAAACATGTGGTGCTTGATGAGATACAATACTGAATGAGAAAATGGTTTGCTTTGTTTGGGGCCATCTTTTTCGGTCTGAAAAGGCCCTTGCATGACATAACTATGCTCTGGTGTAGTAACTGGGTTGTGCGAGCCAGCGACAGTGATCTGCGGAAGCGAGGCTGTTCCCGTGGGACGATTGCCCTGTCGGGACGGTCCAGACGTCTCCCAAACGGTCACCCGAAGAGGATTATGTGTCCTGGAATGGATCCGACATCAACTACAGGTTGGCTGGTGGGGTGACCTCCAGTCCCGAGAGGGAAGCATGAAGACTAGGGGCGATGCGGATTGGTTTTTCCTGAGGATAGCGAGGACGGAAGGAATCTAGCACCCTTGAACCTTCCTTATACTGAATGTATTTCAGGCTGTTAAATCTCCTAAGCGTTCTTTCTCGACATCGTCAAGGTGTCATTAACAAAAATATGAATGAAATCCGGGAGGATAAATTAAATATAGAAATTGTGGCCAACAGAACATTATCAGTTACGGTCAACATACTCGTAACTCGTAAGCATGTTCACACACCCAGCTTACATATGAGCCATGTAATAATTATTTTTGATAAACATGCTTAAGTTATGAAGTCAGCTGAAGTGTTTGTAAATTCCACGATACGGATCTAATATCCTGCTATGCACTATGATCATTTCTGGTCAGGTCATGTCTTTGAACTTAGGCCAAATTTTTCAAATGACCTTTGAAGATCAACTTTTGATTCATTCGAAGCGTTTTGATAAGAGTAACACGAGGCTGGTAAAATTAATTTCATGCAAGTTTTAAGCTAAAAACTTTTAGTGTTTTTGGAAAAGCAATTGGTTTTCTCATAATACCGATGGTGGCCGTTGTTGTTATTTACATGCTAAGCCGTTGACCTTAATTAAATCTGACAATACTATTCAGACATAGCGGTAGAGCTAGTTATTGTTGTATTAGGTTAGGCTCTTTCGGTCGATTTCAGAGTGGGAAGGATGATAGGAATTAGGGGGAGACAGGGGGCCTGGGCGGGAGTCCTGGGCCTCATGCTCCGCTGGGGCCGAGCCCCATCACGTGGGTTGGATTGCCCTGACACATAGATAGCCCTGGGCGGTGTTTCACGGCCCCGCGCTGCAGCACGCTGCGCTGCGCTGCTGCATTGTTGCGGCGGTTGATATGAATTCGGCTCCACGCTAGCGTTGCGAGCTTCCGAGTCTGATCATGTTTCCATGGAAGTTGGAAACCCAATGCACCGGTGCGCGCAACGCACCCTGTCTAAGCAAAATTTTACCATCGATGACCTCTAGTGACATGACCTCTGGCTATGACCCGATCCAAAACTGGCTGAAGTATTTTTTTTTCTTTTTGCTACTTTTGACGCTACTTCGAATACCTTTTAAATGCCCAAAGCTGAGTTATAAGAATGATGCTCAATCCCCATTTCCCCTCCAACAGTGAGAGTCTAGGCATTCCTGTGGGGCACGGGCTAACAATGATTATCTCATAATCATTGTGGCCATGAACATCTACTGCCATTCTTTAACACCGGTTTCGCTGCGCTGAGCGGTGGCCGTCCCGTTTGTTGGATTCTACAGCTGGCTGGCGGAAAGCGTTACCGGCCGCCCGTCCACCGCCCGCGGGCCGGACCGAGCGGTCCCGCTGACCCTACCTGACCTGAGCCCGGCGCGATATGGGACAGGCAGACGGGGGTTCGGCTCAGCGAAGGCAGCGCCCACTGGTGCTGGGGACTTTTTTAATAGACCTACTGTACAGCACTAAGCGACAGTCAGCGATAGCTAGCGACAGTAGGGAGAATGTCGGTAACACACGACAGTGGGCGACAGTTAGCGACAGTGACAGTGGAGCGGTGTATTTATGTGGTATACAGCAGTGAGCGACTGTCGGCGACGGTTCTAGCGACAGTCGGAGTATGTCTGTGGCGCACCACACCGCAAGCGGCAGTCGGCGACAGTAAACAACAGTGCTTAAGTGGAATAAGTGTAAGTGTAGTGTGAGTGGACTGCTTCACGTTGGTTGCCTGCGGCAGTGAGGATGGTAGGCAACAGTGAAGGACGGTTTTCGTCGGTACTCGGTCGCGTAGAAGGTCGTCAACAGTCCAGAAATCGTCTGCAGCTGCGTGTCATGGCTTCCACGGTCGATAAACATCGAATATATTGCCACAAAAGTATGATACACTTTCCACGTTGAGCAAGCAAAAATTGTAATTCCAGATCACCTAAGGCCACATTTAAAACTTGATATCAGCTAATATCGCGTTCAAAAATATTTAAACAAAAATTCGATAAACAAGGATGCGCTGTTCGCGGAATTTTGATTTCGAAACTTCCGTGTGTGAGTAGTGATAGTGATATCGATGACAGTGATACTGGTATCAGTGACCAATAAAAGTCATATCAGCGAGTTTCTTCTCGTGTTTATTTTCGACGGCACACCAACAGCGAACTGAACGTCACCTGTCACAATAAGTTATTTGTCGTGTTACACTGTATTTCGAACAACGTAAATATTAAATACCCATATCAAAAGAAATGCACGGCTGAATTTCGTTCACATTACTATTTGTTCACCTCTTCATCTATGTAGTATTCATGCATAATTGTATACTCAACCGTCCCGTTGCCATTTACGTGTCCCAATTCCCAATGTGTATAAATGGCCACGAAAAAATTGGTTTCACATCCAGCTTCCAATGCCAGGTCTATAGGACCACTAGGTATAGACATCAAAGCACGTTTGCTTGGTGTGCTTGCTGTGTGCAGTGTTTACAGTTTATTTTAGCTATCCATCGGCAAAACGTCTGGGGATTTTCCTGCAGCGCTCCGGTCTATGCACCCGTCCATGTTTTATCTGCGCTGCAGTGAGCAAATGTAGTCAGCAAACATCACTGAATATGCAAATGGACTGGCCTCGTGCTGAATGTGGCTGTTGTGACTGCGTCATGGCTGCGCGGCGAACGGTGCGATAGCGCACGTGTCGTGATGGAATTATCGCAGTAAAACTGCAGTCGAGTGCACTGGCGGATCTGGGCGGATCCAGAAAGGCGGGCTTGGACGCTGCAGGGGGCACCCCCAAAAAAAGCTTCTCCAATTTACAAAAACTCCCCGGATTTCGATCTCTCATGCAATACTGAGCAGTTTACAACAAACTTTTTATTCTTTTATTCACAAAAGTTGTTTTGTTTTCTTTTTATTCTCGAAAAACCACAAAATGTTCTCGGTTTCGGGCACTGCGGGAGGGGATGGCATTTGCCCCAAACGCCCCCCCCCCTTCCTCCTGGATCTGCCACTGGTCGAGTGCAGCGGTAAATGGCATATGACACTGTAACTGATAATGTGGGACGTAGGCGTCTGTAGCAAAACCGCGTGCGATCGTTTGAACGACTGAAACTTTGGCAGTTATGAACGCAACAGTGGACGCAGTGGATTATGAATATGATTCGTTAGCTATGATCGCAGTGGATCTTAACCCGCGCCCGGCTGGGGGTCCTGGATTTCCACGCCCTGCTGGGGGGGGGGGTGTTTGAACACCCCCCCCCCCTTCTAACTCGGCTCCTGGGCCACGTAGCGATACGCGGAAGGCGGCGTTCGAAAGAGCGTAAAAAATAATGACGAAATCACTTCGGTCAATTTTTTGGTCAGGTCAAAGGTCAGGTCACCAGAGGTCATTGAAGGCAAAATTTCGCCGATTTCCAGGTCGAATGTCGAAAATTTCCAAGAAGCCAACGCATAACTTGGGAACCAATAGAGCTACAGCGCCGCGGAAAAGCGCATTCGATAGCCCTATTAACGCCCTTTCTGTGTAATTCTCTCAGATTTGACCTACCGTCAGCGGTTTTGCCTGCAGGGGGCAAAAACTGCAAAAATAGCCGATTTTTTCGAAAACAGATTTTATGCAATAACTTTTGACCAAAGCCTTGTACGAGCTTACTTTTACCGGCATCGTGTTCCTCTCGTCAAGACGCATCGAATGAAATATAACTTGACCTTGAAAGGTCAACTTGAAAATTTGACCTCAGGTCAAGGTCATGACCTGACCGGAAAGGGTCATGTTGCATACCAGTCGATCCGTATCATCGTGCTGAACACATCTAAGTCGTTTTTATCGCTCTAGCATGCCTCTATCAAAAGTTATTTGCGAAAAACTGTTAGATACCATTCGTGACCTATGATGACCTCAGGGCATAAACAAGGGTCACGGACACCATTTTCAAGTTCAGTGTGCCTAAACCACTTGTAATTCGGTGTTTGGGAGTGTTTATAATGTCTTTCATCCAAAAGAGGCACATTTCAATTTTCTCCCATTGACTTATAATGGGGAGGTCGCAAAATTGACCTGACCTTAGGTCATCGATATCAAAATTCTGAGATATACATTTTGTACATGCTATTGCTCTTAGCAATCGCTGAAAGTTTCAAAGCGATCGGTCACTCGGTGTAGCTATGACAGACATTGAAACTTTTTATGAGGTGAGGTCACTTCAAGTGACCTGGTGACCTGACCTTGAATGACCTTGGTCTGAAATTTTCACAACATGTGTAGAATTGATGTATGATAAGGTGTACCAAAAACGGCGGCGCGGAGCGCCGCCGTTTTTGAGATATTCGCGAAAAACCGCAAGGGGGGGGGTGTTCAAACACCCCCCCCCGCGGGGCGCGGGTTAAACTAGGGAAACAAGCACAATAGCTGATGCACCTATTGTCACAAACTTAGAAGCTGAATAAGATTCGGGTAAAACAATGGTATCAAATTTTTACCGTAAGTGCGGTCGGTTAGTTGTATCTCTGCGAATTTTGATTCCAGCTACTCATTCATATCCGCCCACGGGCACCATTCATTATTCATTGGAGTTTGGACAGAAAGAGCGTGTCGGCATGCAAAGCAGCATCAAGGTCAAGAAAACCACTCTGGACAGTCGCAAACCACAACCACAAACGTCTAAAGGGAATGTCGTGATCACGTGACCGTGGGAAAGGCTGCGGGAAGGTAGCATGTACTGCAGTCTGGTATTTCGCCTTCTCAAGCCGCAGCATTTGTCATGACCGGTTATGTTGCCATAATCGAGGTAGCCAAGTTATACCCAAATGGGTGTTTTTTTGCCAAGTACCCAAATGGGCGGTTTTCGGACACGGTGTCATCTATTTTTCATCGTGAGATGATAGTTATCATCAGGAGTCATTATGTGTTATCAATTGTCCTCGTAAGCGATGTGTCATCATACTAACTCAGGCATCACATGCCACTCAATGTGGAATTGTGCATCCATCACGTAATTCTGAGCCGCAAGCCATAAAGGTATAGGTGCTTGCATTTGCAGCTTTAGTGTATCACGGTTCAGAATGTCCGACCAACGCCAATAACTGCTTTAGTATACCGTTTGTATATTGACAAGGTATACTATTAACCCGCGCCCCAGTGGCGGTCTCAGCCAACTTCGCCCTAGTGAGGGGGGGCATATGTTACCACCCACCTCTAACTCAAAAACTAAGAGGGCTAGAAAGACGCGGTAAAAAGCAGTCGATAGCTCTCAATGCGTACGTTTGAAAGTATTTCGGTCATTTTTCACCTTAGAGCAGTATTGGGGTCACCAGAGGTCATCAAAGGTCAAAATTTGCCAATTGTCATTATATTTTTCAGAAAACATGCCGCTATCTCAGGAACTATGGTAGCTAGAATAACGCAGGGAAAAGCAATCGATAGCTTTTAAACTCTTCTTTTGAAAAGGTCATTATCAATATTGACCTCAGGTCAACGGTTTGGCCTCCAGAGGGCAAAAAGTCCAAAAATAGCTGTTTTTACGAAAAGTGTTTTTCGACAATAACTTTCGACTACAAAAAGCCACGACATTTCTATTGCCAGAATCGTGTTCCTCTCGCCGAGACACGTCGAATGAACTATAATTTGACCTTGAAAGGTCAAGTTGAAAATTTGACCTCAGGTCAAGGTCATGACCTTACCGGAAAAGGTCATGTTGCATATCAGTCGATGCGTCTCAACAAGGCAAACACAATGAGACCATCCCCAGCGTTCTATCTCTTTCCAATCGCGAGTTATTGGCAAAAAACTGTTTGTAGCCTCAAGTGACCTCGGATGACCTGTCTAGAGGCTATCAGCAAAAATGACACCTTGGTCATCACGAGTGGACTAAATCATTGTGATTCTGAAATATTTGGACTGTTCCGATGCGTACACACGGATCTAGAGGCATTTTCATTTTTTTCCATTGACTTGTAATGGAAAGGTTTCGCCACTGACCTGACCTTAGGTCACGGATATAAAAAATCCGAGATATATAAGTTGTAGGCGCCCATAACAGCATGCAACCCACTAAGTTTGAAACCTTTCTGACAAACACTGCAGGCTGGACATGATTGCAAACTTTTTTTAGGCTTGGTCAGTTAACTTGACCTGGTGACCTGACCTGACATAACCTGGGGTCAAAAATTTCACACATTGTCCAAAATTGATGTACCAAAAGCTAACCCAAGCGGCGCGGCGCTACGCGCCGCGGTTTTTTATTCACACGCAAAAAACGCGACAGGGTGGTAACATATGCCCCCCCCCCCCACTGGGGCGAGGGTTAAAATAAAATGTTCGATGCAAGGAGATGTTGAACTTTTGACAAAAGTTTAAAACCATGTTCTGCTTTGAACTCGGCCTGAGCGAGCAGAACAGGCAGCACCTCAACTAAAACGAAAAGGCGAATTGGAGAGACATATTGCAACGCAATCTATATAGAGAACAATGCAACGGACGTGTATGACTTGAACTAAAACTACTTGGGTTGGGTATGACAAAAAGTAACCCTAAAATGTCCACCATCCAGCCGTCACCTTACACCGTTACAGAGGTCTCGGCGATCTCGCTGACCAGTTTTATCTCTCCTCAGACCAGGAGGTCCACTGCAGCGCCGGAAATTCTCGCCGGAAACTCGGCTTCCGGTCGCTGCATGACGTCACTGGAGCTCGGACGTGACGTCATCAGCTACGCCGCCGGCCGGCGGCCGCTGCGTGGTACTGAGATAAGCGCTCGAGCGCCTGGGGCTGGCGTTAGCGGACGGTTTGGAGGGTGCGGTTCGCGCCTGCAGTGGTTTGGGAATGTATGCCGGCTCACGGAACTACGCTAGGACTAGAGCCGGGAGCTTCAACCAGGTGGCCGTTATAAGAAGACGTTTCCAACATAGGCGGCGGAACGATTTGAGACAAGGGGGGGCACCATGGCTCAAGGAGCCAAACCTAGGGTACCCCCAAATCCTGTTTTCTCATCGGATTTAGGCCACTTATTTTTCGTCACAGCCCTGACACGATGATTTTTTTTAATTTTATTTTTTACTAAACGAAAATGGCAGTTCACCCCCGTATGCAGGGGTGTAATTTTATATCTCTTTGTGGGGGCATATGCACCCACAATCCTGAATTATGTATGCCCACACAATGATGAAAATGCACCCACAAGTCTTTTACAAGGCTGCAAGCGTCCTTTCGAGAGTACGGTGCCCTTCGCATGCTCTAACGGCGTCCTCCTGACCGTCTCGCGTTCATGGATAATATAGCGTTTTTAATCACTCGGCGCCCTTCTGGGAGAATGGCGCACTTTTGACAGCACCGCGCCATTCTCATGGTCTAACGGCGCCCTCCTGACCGTCTCGCGTCCTTAGGTCTCTGTTCACCGTGCATCCCTCGACTGTTCGGCGCCCTTCTGGCCTCTCAGCGCCCCTGAACCACATATAGCGTTTTCAATCACTCGGCACCCTTTTACGAGAATGGCGCCCTTTTCATGATCTCAATGCGCCCTCGTAACCATCTGGCGTCCCCACGTCCCCACCAACGTAGCACTACTGACTGTGCGGCGCCCTTCTGGCCTCTTAGCGCCCCTGGACCACATAGCGTTTTCAATCACTCGGCGCCCTCCCAAGAGAATGGCGCCCTTTTCATCGTCTCACGGCGCCCTCGTAAGTCGTAACCGTCTGGTGCCTCCACATTTGGTGCCCCTCCTACTGGATGGCGCCCTCTACAGCTTTTTACGTCCTTCCGGTCAGTTTCCACTTTTAAGCGTGTATTTGCTTAGTCAGACACGTCACTTGAAGCGCCATTCGGCTAGCAATGTTATCAAATTCGGTGTTAATTTAGGCTCCCACATAAAGAATATCTATCGCGCCCCAAAACGGCCTGGCGCCGGGCGCCCCTACAGCTGGGCACCCACAATCATTTTAGGAAAATTACACCCCTGCCCGTATGTGTGGTTAACTTTAAGCTGATCCCCAAGTACCTATGTGTTTGTCTCTTCCTTATTCTCGTTTGATAAATTCCATTAATCCTACATGTAACAAATTACCAAGAAGCCATCGCATGGTACTAATCAGTGGCGAATCCCAGGGTGGAGGTCACATGGGTCATGACTTAGGGCCTGGGGTCACCACATGCCTGCCAGGAGCACCACAGGCCTGACAGCCGACAGGGGCACCACAGGCCCGCCAGGGGTACCATAGGCCTAGCAGGGGCACCACGGGCCTGTCAGTGGCACCACAGGCCTGTCAGGAGCACCATCGGCCTAGCAAAAGCACTACAGGTCTTCCAGGGGCACCACAGACCTGCCAGGGGCACCAGAGGCCTGCCAGGGGCACTATCGGATTCGCAGGGGAACCACCGGCCTCGCAAGGGCACCATGGGCCTGTCAAGGGCACGACAAGCCTGTCGTTGGCAATTTAGGATTGTCAGAGGCACCACAAACCTGTCAAGGGCACCTGCGTTCTAACAGGGGCACCACAAACCTGCCAAGGCCCAGGGACACCACAGGCTTAGCAAGGACACCACAGGCCTGTCAGGGCCCATGGGCACCTAAGTCATGTCAGGGCCCACCGTAGGCTTGTCAGGGGCAGGGTAGGTAGGTACCACAGTCTTTCCAGGGGCATCAGCGGCCTAGCAGGTGCAGGGGCACTAGTCATCACATGACTAACCAAAAATAAAGAAAATAAAAAAACTGAAAATAGGGCACCACCAAAATTAAGTGGCCGAAATCCGTTGAGGTTTTAATTTTGGGCATAGGTAGGGGCACCACTTCGATTCATGGCCCTCCCCTTGGAGTTTTCCCCGAATCTGCCCCTAGTACTAATACATCAAATTTAAGGGGGGGGCACCTTGCTATTGGTGCCCCCCTTGCAGAATTCAAGGGGGGGCACGGTGCCCCGGTGCCCCCCCCGTTCCGCCGCCTATGGTTTCCAAGGCAACATGGCTGGTGAAGGTGAAGATAGATAAATGCGCCTACCATAGATGTGAATGGAATTTTGGAAATAAATATGAAACAAAAAACTTCACATGTCGTATGCCTACTAAAGAAGCGTAGATCAGCCTCCGTAAAAAATGCACTGACTTTCCATTTGGTTACCACCACTTAGCAGTCAAGCCGCGGTGACATATGCTCTCCCCTAAATGCCGCCTGGATCCGCCACTGCATAATGTTTGCATTGTCTACCACACTGCCCATATCAGCAGCCTAATTTCGTGCATGACGTACCAGCGATTATGCTATTTGGCCGATCCCTCCAGTCGGATTGGCTACATTGGTGTGAGGTCATTGGTCGAGACTATGGGATGGGAGCCATACGTTTTCATCACATGCTGAACAATGCATAAACAGGAACAATAAAAAATACCAGCCGATGGATAACAGTCTATGTGCAAAAAAAACATGAGAAATAACAGCTTACAGCATATCGATGTTCCTATGAAAGCGTTTCAATGAAAAAGTGCAAAAGCTAGTCAGCAAGGAAGTCAATTTACATCAGCAAAAGGTGACGTCACGTCACACCCAGTTGTGACGTCACAGCTCAATTAACGGGTCAAAAGTCAATGATCTCCGGCTCGCCTGCATCTCCGAACCTCTCGAGGGCAATTGATGACAAAATTGCAGGCTGCGCACAAGTGAAGTGCAACTAAACGTGCAATCAATATGGCGGACGGAGGTGTACCTGATGGGAATCTTGATGCAGTGTTTTGGCCGGAGCAATGCTAGTAAATTTGTATGCAACGAGTGGAATGACGCGGGTGCATTTTGGTGTTTGCAGATGAGGAAACATGCAGTTACATTATTTCATAGTTCGGACAGACACAGTTTTCATGTTTGTCCGATAAGATGTCATGGCAAAACTACATGCATCTATGAACGAAAGATGCAGCTTGTCTTGGAAAAAAATAAATTCAAGAAAAACATGCCGCTAAGACAGCAGCATCGAGCTCTTCCGCATCTCCATCCTCATCCAAACTTCCTGGGTCACCGAACACCTATCGAGGTCAACCCTGCACAACAGCCGTCAATGCCGCTGCCTCTCCCCGGTCGTATTTTCTCCGTAGAACCAGCGATCCGTATTTGTGACGCAGGCCCGCGCGCGGTCTGTCGTCCACTACATCACACGATGCGGAGGCTCACGACACAAAAGGTCACGTGAAGCTTGGTCGAAGGTCATCCGTGCACTGCCGGGAAGTGGAAACGCGATAGGAGGCACACAGAAGAGGGACGGGAAGAAAAACAGAACGCTGGTGCTCACGGCCGAGGTAGGCACGGGTCGAGAGAGAGAGAGAGAGAGAGAGAGAGAGAGAGAGAGAGAGAGAGAGAGAGAGAGAGAGGAGAGAGGAGAGGAGAGGAGAGGAGAGGAGAGAAGAGAGAGAGAGAGCGAGAGCGAGAGCGAGAGCGAGAGCGAGAGCGAGAGCGAGAGCGAGAGCGAGAGCGAGAGCGAGAGCGAGAGAGAGAGAGAGAGAGAGAGAGAGAGAGAGAGAGAGAGAGAGAGAGAGAGAGAGAGAGAGAGAGAGAAAGAGAGGAACGAAAAGGTAGGTGGAGAAAACAACACCTTGATGTCACGGCCGATGTAGGCACGGGTTGAGAGGCAGAGGGGAGAGAGAGGGGGAGAGAGGCACATTCCTGGGTCAACTGGAGTCAGTCCAGGGCCGCGCCTGCCAGCATGCGTAGAAGAAAAACGGAGGAAACTTCCAGCACACGCTTTGTCGAGCGCGTGGCCCCGAGGAAGTAGAACACCGAGATGCAATGAACGGAAGTAGAGCATCGTGAGTCACGCCTTGCGTGCGTGTAACGAGCCAGTACCGCCCAACAATTGGGTAGGTATCGATACCGGTATCGATACCAAGATGAATAGCTGGGATGTGTTACGGAGATGTTGCACCTATGCATGCATTTGCGTTATCCATTTTTTACTTATATGGAGGAAGTGTTTAAGCCTTAAAATAGAAACATAACAATCTCAAAACAATGAGTCCATATATCTGGAACACAACGATGCCACCTCAGATAAAACCCATTCAGCGCGCCGGAAATATTCCATTCCTCATTGGGAATCATCTCTCATAAGCATGGCGTGACACCACACGGTGCATGATCCGTCTATCACGTGATCGCCAGGCTGAGGAATGCGGAACGGTCACGTGACTCGGGTAATGGCAGCCCCACCCCAGGAAAATGCACCGCTGGATTACTGAACCGAGTCATGAGGTAGATTTATGAGTCTATTCTGGGTGTCAATTACATTACTGGCTTCACCTCTGCGCTCTGATTATGTAATGTATAACAGCATAGACGTGTCAGAAAGTCCACAAAAGAAGATGTCATTCGTATCAACGTCATATTTCCGGCTAATATACCGTTATGGGAACTAACTCGAATCATCTGAACTGGATGACAAAAACCTCGGATGCCTGACAGCTGTCGCCCACATTGCGCCACCCACTCACGCACATCACTGACGTCAGCAGGTGTCCTTTGTGACGTCACTGGTGACCGGACAGACGTGCGGTCTGCTGGTCGGTGTGTTGTCAGCGGACGGAGCGTGTTAAAACCCCGACGTGTGATCTGTTCCTAACGCCCACATGTGACGCGGACAGACGTGTTTGTGAGCAGAGAAACGTGTTTGTGACAAGGTGACTCACGTGTTTGTGATGTGACACACGTGTTTGTGAGGTGACAGGCTGAATCAGACTCGGGTCTGCCAGTTTCGAGTCGCTGCCCAGCCCACTTGCCGTTTAACTGGTGCCAAACAGTTAGAATACCTGGCCGGTATACGGCTGATCGCAAACAAATGCGCGAAACTGCCAGATTCGAAACGCTGCGACTAACGTATCCTTTTCAAATGATGCTAAGATCTGGCGAGTCAGGCTCAAATTAAAATAATAATAACAAAATATTAGAGGTACCGAAGCTATATGTTAAACAGACATTATTTACTCACAAGTTGGTTTTAAAGCCAGCACTAATGCAACCATGACCGAAGTCAGCGTCTTACCATTTTTCACCGTTTCCAAGCGCCTCGCTTTGACCCTGACATGCAAAACTATTCCAGTTTTCATCTATTTTCGCTCTAATCTCGACGCTTGCTGTGCGGAATTTCCATTATCCGTGGCGTGAAGGCTCGCGCCCTGGTCTGAATCTGCGGGTAAGCGGATTTTGTGGTAGGCGCTGACAGCACTGCAGCTGGGGCGCTGGGGCCATTTCTCATTGCAGAACTGACTGCATGGGAACAGAACTGGCTCTATGACTGAGCCACGGACATGTGGGCTCAAAGTCAAATATTGAGGGGAGCTGGATGAAATGCTAGATTTGTGTTTTTTTTTTGTCTGAATATCTCAAAGAGACAAGTAAACCCCACCTCAATCTCTATGCTTCATAAACACAAGAAAACGGCGTCTTGATGAAGATCAAGCATTCAATGAGATATCAAGGCCCCAATACCAAAACGATACCAAGAAAAGTGTCATATTGGCACGACACATGACACACGGGTCATGCCGACACGACACTGACACAAGTGTCATGTTTCATCAAATCTAGACCGGCTGGCATTAGCTCAACCGTAAGAAGCGGCGCCGAATCGCCTCGTATCTCACCATAGATCGGCGGTGCCTGGGCCATGTTAGCACGTGTAATCATCCCGACTCGACGAGCTGAAGTCACGTGTGAGAAAACTGGTGTGAGTGTGTGGGAAAAAGTGAGAAACTATGTCGGATAGGTAAGTTGGTTAGAGGGCCTTGGGCAAGTTACCCGGCTCGTTAAACTGTTCTTAGATTGTTTACGAAATACCACGTGGGAGATAGGTATAAATAGCAATGTAAAAATGGAATGATTACCCAAAATGTAAGCAACGGTAGGTGAATCGATGAAACGAGAAAAAAGTAGGCCGGTACGTAACTTTTTTCGTGTTATCAGTCGGAAAATGCATATCGTGGTAATGCACTTGTTATTTGATGTGATGACAAATCTGACCCAGGATCCCCAAATATCTACCAGATGGATATCCACCCATTGGATCCCCTCGGACACTTGCCAAGCACATACACGGTGAGCCATCGAGGCATGACGACCCTGCCTCGTTTCCACAGGGAGGAGCGGTGCCAACAGCGAAATAGCCGCTTGGGGGGAGACGAGAGGCAGAGCGGCTCCCAGCGAGAAGATTCAGACCATCTTAAAATAAATCAGCATTAGTAACTCATCGTATGAACGAGCAGTAAGAGGCACCCACTTGCAATTCTACCCACTACCTATGCATTCTTCGACGAGAGCAAAAACAAAATAAACAGAAGGCGGCGTTACCAATCATAAACATCATACAAATGAAAAAAGAGTAATCTTAGGCCCTTTCCTATGCTGAATAAAAAAACTCTCACTGCCCAATCATCTCTTTAAAAAAACTGCTCCGCAATTGACTGAAGACAGTCTTATTCCTCCCGTCCGCGCTCAAAGCACGCGGAATCAGTGAAGCGAGTGAATGTTTCAAGTGCAGCTCAAGCTTTACCACTCATGCACTTCCTAAAATCCCCGACTCTCAAGTGTTGGTTTCATAAACATGATATGACCCTCGTGTTTATCGTAATGGCTTCTTCCGCGCATTCTAATGGCCTAGATGCGACGACGGGGGGATGTTCAATGACTGACACCAGAGGAGGTCTCCAAAAAAGCACGCCACCTTTTCAGCTTTTCAGCTCAGTCAGCTGATTTGTCAGCTGATTCGTCACCCATCTGACTCCAGTGTGACTCAGAGTCGTGGTCTGTCTAATCAGACCGCCTGACTCAGCTCGTTTATCGTTGGGGAGGCGAGGACCACGTGAGGTACCCGAATGACTCATCCCCGGCGTCTGGCGGAGCCCCTCCCCCTCCCTCCCCCTCTCCAAACGGAAGGACGCCAGTGATGTCGACACCCGGTTGGTCCATGCGTTAGAAGCTAAAAGCGGATGGGGCCTTGGGGACTTTGCAAACAGCACTGAAGTGTCCCTATACCAATTGTTGATAAGCGCACTGCGCAGCTGTCATAGATAGCAGGGACAAACCCGTTCATTTCCCCAGCCTTGATATGAGGTGCCCTATATCAAACAGGGTATAGATGAAGAGGAAATAAAGTTGTAGCGTTGACTATGAGTCTGCGTCGAATTGGGAGTGCACCTGGGGCATGGAAGATGTTTGCTCGGAAATTGCATAAACATGGAACAATTAAAAATCAAAGAAAATATAGCAAGGCATGCACGATACAAATAATTAAATGACTGACTTAAAAATGATCTAATAATAAAAAGCTGCAGCCTCGTCCTAAATTGTTACCATGACAAAACTTCCCATCATCGCTCATAGCAACACCTCCATTGTAGCCCTCCCCCCGGCCCCCTCAATCAGCCACTCTCACACGCTCTCACCGGTGAGCGGGCGTCCTTTCTCACCTCAGCTGTTGGCCTATGTGCTCCGGGCGGGGGCGGGGGCGGCGGCGGCGGCGGCGGCGGCGGCGGTACGCCCGTGACCGGAGTGTCGTGTGAACCGTTCACGGCTGAGCCGTTTGTGTGTGGGGTGGCACCGGTGGCCAATGACTGGGCACTGGTCTTCTGTTGCCTGTGAAACAAAAAATGAGCGATGGATGAATGATTAGGGAGCATGACAGACATCTAAAATCTTCTTTTTTCTCCAAAACTCTCTCAACTTATTTTCTGGTATCACATGATAACTATTAGCAAATGATACAAATATTTTGCTGCATATAAAAAGTGTCAAGCTAATTTGTATGAAGCCTCGAGTCCCAGTTAATAGCAGCATACTTCGAGCCCATTTGAACGACCCGTGCTGCTAGGCAATGCCATTTTCAAATAAGTCCAAAATCCGTATGGCGACATTGAATGTCAGCTGTATATCAATTATCCAATGAGCACCATTGTCACTGTTCAAAGTAACAACGTTTAAACAACACGCTACCTGTTGCATAGATAAGAGGCTACATTGACCGGGCCATTGTTTAGTCCAAATATAGGTATGTGTTCATTCATTCAGCTTGTGTGTTCTAACACCAGTGAAATCATGCAATCCAACATGTTGCATATTGCTTGAGCAATGAGCACTGAGCAACGAGCATGCCCTCAGTCGCATTGTGAACGTAAGTACATGTACGTAAGGTTACTTATTCCTTGAATGTCCGGTGTAATGAGGTAAAAATGTCTAAGCCTCGGTCGCGGTACAACACAACAATAAATCCAGCAGATCTACAAATAATACAATGGTGCTCATTCCAAGCGCTAGATTATAGTCATCAGTCATCAGTGACTACTTATTCCTTTCCCAACACATGCGCTATTCACACACAGTACATACACACATCACATTAGTTCGGTATCATTTCGGTGATAACCGGGCTACAGGAGACAGAACGATTGGAAATGTCGTGTGATTTTAAATTCGAAGCGATGTTACCATCAAATCGGATGGCTGGGAAAAATTGTTGCGGAGCCGCTATGGGGGAATACATCCATACTCATCGGGAATGGGGACAGACTGATGTTGGGGGATGGGAAAAGCTTATGGTGCCAAGGAGAGGCACCATTTTGTCTTGTTTGGATTGCTCGTTGGGCTGATATAATAGCATGAAGTGTCTGGTTCAGAAGAATTCGAGCGATAGATAAGAGCGCATTCTCGGAGCATTGCTGCCGCTGAGATCACTCGAACAAGCACTCCATGTAAATGATACGATTACAAGACCTAGGGAGTCCCCTTGAGCTTCATGAGCATTGCACACTGACACCAAGCTCTCTCTCTCTCTCTCTCTCTCTCTCTCTCTCTCTCTCTCTCTCTCTCTCTCTCTCTCTCTCTCTCTCTCTCTCTCTCTCTCTCTCTCTCTCTCTCTCTCTCTCTCTCTCTCTCTCTCTCTCTCTCTCTCTCTCTCTCTCTCCCTCTCTCCCCCACCCCTTCCCTTCTCCCCTCCCTACTCACGCCATGCTTCTGATCTGCTCTGTAACGCCTCTGTCCTGAATCACCGCCTTGCCCTGAGGCGCTCTTCCCACCATCTCGTTACTGCGACCGTGACACGCCCCTAACATATCACGGTACTTGTTGTAGACCAACTGACGCACACGCGGGTCATTCGGGTCAACCTGCTGCGACATAGTCACTTCGAGAAAGGTCACGGAGGTCACAACGGCTTGAATTTCAAATCGATCACCAGCCAATACTCCGCAACAGTTCTCACAGCGGTTGCAACTGTCCTGCAACTATCACAATCTTCACGTTCCGATCTTCCGACCCTTCGTTGACCTCACTGGTGTCTCTTTACGTCAGTGCACCCGGCTATGGTCCAGCACAGGGCGCGGCGAGCGGCGAGACTTGTTTCGTGACCACCGTCCCGATCGATAAAAGTCACGATATGAAAAGCTGCGACCACAACGACGGTGGTAAGCTCAACTGGGCACGACTGTGATGCAAAACACAGAGCTGGCCTGATGTGAGCTTCTGAAGATGAGATCAGATGATCAACTCCACCCGGAGTTAGTTGATCAAATGGCGAACTCAAAGATCTTACTGACGATTGGGAGTAACACGATCAACTACCGTCTCACGGCACAGTCTGACACTCCCGGATTCTCTGCTTCCGCCTCGGATTCCTTTCACGACGTCTACTCGTCGGAAACGATGCGACGCAGCCGACGACGGTCTTCACCCTCACGACGGTCTTCCTCACGGTACACGTTCACGAGCGTTGCCCGTGATAGTCTGCTCACGGCACACAGCTGAGTGTACCCGTGCCGGCGCCAGGGTCACTCAAACCGGACTGCCGCTCGCCCAGCGAGGTCCGGCGAGCACGGCACGGCCGTCTGTGACGTCACATCATACATAGATGACGTCATCTTTAGAGGAGTGTCCCAGCGCGACAGGGCTGCGGCGGCCGGGCGGCCGGGCGGCAGAGGGGAGGAGAGGGAGGGGAGGTGAGGGAGAGGGGAGAGAGGAAAGGGGAAGGGAGAGGGGAGAAGTGCAGGTGCAGGTGGGGTCGGGTGCAGCTGCAGAGCAGACCGCAGATGATGCTGAATTTCTCGGTAGATGCTGCATGCCTGAATGTTGATCGCGGATGCCGGCAGTGCTGAGGCCGTCACGGGTCTGTGAGTTTGGATGTTTTGGGATTGGTGCGGCGGTGACCTTCTATATGGGATGAGCCAGCTCGGTGATATACTGGTCATCGATGTAGAGGATTGACATTGGCTGGTGTCGAACGGAGTCTGGCACTTAAAGGGACACTCCCACCTTAACATTAGTTTTGAGTTGAGATAGCCAAATTGGTGGCCATGGCCTGCAAATACCGGTTTGGGCACTCACAACATCGAAAAATGCTTTAATTCGAAGATATGGAATTTCAAACTTGCAGTTTTCGGATTCTAAGGGGCTAATGCATTGGAATGCCCCCTTAGAATTTGTGACGTCAGCGGAGATCTAACGATTTTTAAATCTTAGACTAAAACCATCGTTAACGCGTGGTGGTATACGCTGCTTTGCGCGCAACGTCTGCCGCACTTTAAGGCTGCCAAATTATTGCTTCCAAAAAAGTCGCTAGTAACAGGGGAGGTCCCAATAAGTAAACAAAAGTAAAAGCCTAATATCTTGAAAACCAGTGAATATTTTTCGGTGAAATTTGGTAGATATTCGTTTTTGCTCTTTCTGAACCAAGGGACATCACTTTCATGCCAATTCATTAACTTTTTTGAAGGTGGGAGGGTCCCTTTAATGTCGTTGGGTGCAGGGTGGACGGGTTCACAGCGACGCAGATCTATGTAGACACCAGGGGCTCCGCAGGATATAGGATGGGGGAGGGGTAGGGAGCTCCAACCCAAAAGTGCACTCCCTTATACATAAGGCTGCATTACGGAAGTGAAATGATTTGGCGACTCGGACCCTAACACCTCCCCCCCCTCCCAACGGTGGCGGAGCCCCTGATGGACACCTCCCCAAAGTATCTATCCGTATTACAGTTCACACTTCATCCTAATACTAAGTTGGCCGCACTACGAAGGCTAGTCACTCACAAGTTGGTCATTGAGTCAACATTAGGTATGATTTTCTGGGCACAAGATTCTTGTTAGCTATCCAAATTTACATAGAACAAGGTGTATATCTCCCAGCATATGCAATATGCATAGCCATGAAGCGGAGTATTATGCTTTATGATGATCCTTTGCTTGCAAATGCGTCCATGATAAATGATGAGAAAACTTTAAATAACAAACACTTTAAATACTTTTAGTAGCCCCATGTTTTTGTGGAGTGAAATTAAAAAGCATCCGGTGCCTAAAGAATGACGTTATCATAACAGGTCATTGGATGCGCACTGCGCAGCTCTAGTCTGTTATGATAACGTGGGTGAGCTCCTGGGAGGTGGGTGTGGTTTGGACCTCGTCCATATATCGCTGGAATGCTGTGGGCAATTCGGCTCTATGTAGTTCAAACACCTATACATGTCTCCGCATAATTCTATCAAATCCGATATAAATTGAACCAAATAATTTGAAGAAAAACGTTTTAACATTTCACTACAAATTTAGCCCAGTGAAATAAGTGTGAAATGTACATGTTTTCTAGCATTTACGTTGAATCACAGACCTGAACTATCACCGTCCTAAATTTGGAGAGCAAGTTCTTTCTTGTTGTCGTTGCTGGGCTACAGACATGGGACTGCCCCAGGACTATCTCTTCCGCCCTAGCACAAAGCTTTTCTGCCAGCCTCGAACAACAAGCTGACCAATCTGCCCTCAGTTTCCTAAGAGGACGTGTTAGTCACCGGGACCGGAAGTTGGTCATCCTGGTACCAATCCCCCCTCACCCCCCCCCCCGACGATCTCCCCCTTTTTCCCTAGTCGGAGGTCAGGCGGCCGCTGCCGACTGCGCCTTCTGAATCAGTAGAGATAAAAATTTCCGAGGGATAAAATTTAAGGAAACATTAGAAATAATATAATTTGATGAGTCAGTCTTCTTTACGGTGATCGCTGTAATATTTTAACCAAATCACAATAGCCATTGGATTATTGTGAGTCATTGGGCTGCCCCGTGTAATAAATGACAGGAATGTCTCTGCAGGAATGTAATGCGCGACATATTGTCACTCATTGTGTCGAGTCATTGTGAAATATCCGACGTCCACCACGCCTTTGATCGGTATACTGTAGCTATAAATCCATGGTCAGCGTTTAAGGTAATTTGACAACCAAGCATTCACAGCACACCTGCAAACATTCGGTCTCTGCATTTATATTATTAAAGACAATCTGAAAAGCGGCATACGCGATTAAAACCGGCCGGTCGGAACAAATGTTCATCATTATGTGCTAATGAATGGAGCCAAACAAAATAGCTTCCATGAACAGATCTTAAGAAAGGTTGATGTTCAGCCTTTCACTGTAACAAAAGAGAAACGAAACGGGTGTAGGTCGTTTGTACTTAACTTACCTTATTTATTTCCCGCTGTTTCTCCGTGGGTTAGCGCTGGAGCGAAGACAAGGCTCTGTCACAACTGTGGACTTCTGTAGACAGATGATGTTGAAACCCAGAACTCCCCGCTACACTTCGGTGTCTCACACCTTCACTCGTATAGCTTTTTATTTTCGGTAGGACGAGCTATGTGCATAACACGAATAGCTTCACCTTGTTGAATCCCGTCAGACCCCGCTCGCGAGCGCTCCACTGGGAAACACACTGGCTTAAATCGTGCAAAATGAATTCAACGGAGGGCGATAGTTCCGTTCGTATAATCACCGCTGTAGAGCCCCCACACCAAATAGAAGTCTCACAGTTCCACTACACTCCACGCCACAGGATTAGCCTTTAGCCACACGTTTCGTTGGGAAAAACGTTGCGCACAACCATCCATAACCCACTCACCTTCAGAACAGAATGCCTGCCAACTGTGGCGTCGAACCGCGTCCGGCTGGCTCGGCCTGACCTGGCAGCCTTCACAGGGCCTCCAGAATACAGCTGACTCCTCCCGAGCTAATGCGCCAATGCCGACACTCGAAGCGCACCCGCCTGCCCCCCCCGGCCCATCTAGCCTCCCCCCACCCCCCACCACCACCACCTTCTAGCTCTACCGTTGCATTGGTTCGCCTACTGCTCGACAGAGCCGAAGAGTACGTTATTGTTGGCAAGAGTAGATAAAACGAACGTACCAGTCGATTGGTATGCCGCTTGCAGTTGCAACAATGATGCTAAAACATTTTACTTGGTCAGTGTTCAAGAACCACGAGTACGCACACTACAGAAACATGCTCCGCTTGTGTGTCTGTAGTTAGGCTCACTGGCTGCTCTATTGCAAAGATAATCTCGTCTTTATCTATGTAAAAGTCCAATGGTCCTTGGTCTTTATACTTCACACTCAGAGAGTCTCTATTGTCTCAATCCAACACCATCGTCCACAAACCTAGCGGCAAATCAGCGAACTATTAGTTTGCAACATGCATGCATCATTGCAGCATGGATAACGTATTTGCAGAGTGCAGAGTTCAGAGTAATAGACGGTTGATGTGACACCCTTGGTGCACTGCGATGCAAGCTAATGCGTTGAAGTGAAGCGATCACATTAAATTTAATATAATAAATATTACTAAAAAAGTAACCACTAACCACGCTCTGCTCTGTCATAAGCTCATACCAATTTGATGCGTCTGACGCATAGATTTATTTGCAAACTGCACTTGCCATATTAAACCCTAACACGTGTTTGCATTTCGCTCCATATGACCAAATTGCAGTGGACATGACATGCCAATTTTGTAATGCTTCATGAAAATGATTGCAGTATCATGATATTCATGTTGCAGACAGTGCATTATGGCTAATGTCGAACGGAGGTCGGAGTCCTGTCAAATGATTTGACAGCCTGCCATGCCCATACTTAACCCGCGCGGGGCTGGGGTCTCCAGCCGAACGCGCGGGGCTGGGGGGGGGTAAATTTTACCCCCCCCCCTGTTATCTCCCAAACTAATGGTCCGATTTGGAAAATTCAAACGCCAATCGAAAGCTCTCATCACGAACTACTAAAAACATGTACTTAATTTAAAGTTTGAGGTCAAGGTCAAGGTCAGGTCAAGGGTACAAATTGCAAGTTTCTACAGTATCGGCCTTGCACCGTAGTTGCCGAAGAATGGAGTCATGGACTGAGACTGATCGCCCAAAACGTGTTCTTAGGCTACCAAGACAATATTCGTTGCATACAATATCATTCAGAGGTCAAGGTCAAGGTCAGGTCAGGTCAGGTCAGGTCACCAAAAAACAAAATATAGAAAAGGGCATGTGCGACACATGTTTTATGGGTCATTTTACTCATAGAATTCAATAGGCACACTCAATAAGTGATATGGACCACCTCTGGATGAATTTCAGGTCGAGGTCAGGTCAAGGTCAGGTCAAGTGAGGTCAAATTTTGAAGTTGGTTGTTAAGGCCTAAAAAGGTGTCTATCTGATGCAGTTTTTCACGGCGAATCGAATGGTGCTATTTTTGTTTCCGTACGAGGTCTAGAACTTCCAAAAAAGTCATTTTTCAAAAAAATTGTGTGTCGTGACGTCATAAAATTTTGAATAACTCCCACATTTTTGAACCGATTCTTCTAAAATTTGGTATGTAGGTGCACATAGACCACTTCTCTGACATATATTCCGGTTTTTTCGATAGACTCAAAATTTTGGATTTTATAATGATTTTCCCAAAAAATTCAGTTTTTGAAAAAATGTAGGCCAAAATCCAAAATTTTCAAAAAATCGAGATAGCCATTTGATAGACAAAGTAAAATTACGTATAACCTTTTTTGTTACGTCTTGATTCCTTTAAAAATGAAGATGTTAGCGGCGTTTGAACTTTTGCCGTTTTTGAGGCGAAAATGGCGAACATGACGTCACTAAAACGTCAATTTCTCAAAAATTTTCCGACGGATTTCGCTCAAAATTTCAGGGAACGTGTCAAATTAATGTAAGAAAAGGTACTGAAAGTTTGGCGGCGCTGCGCGCCGCCGTTTTTGAGATATCGCAAAAATTCGCGAGGGGGGGTAAAATTTACCCCCCCCCAGCCCCGCGCGGGTTAATGCTATAAGTACACTATTTAATTCGGAGTGGTATGCCTGCACATACGCCGATAAATGACTAATCCAGCCAAGGCGACTGAGAATGAGGCAAATATTCTTAACATTCTTTCTCGTCATTTATTGCAAGCGTTGCGGTAAAATGCAAATTGAATTCCTCTTTTTTGTGATATTTTAATGCTATGTTAACAGGCATTGATTGTCCCTCGGCTTTTGTTTATGCCATGCTTTTTCATTCTGATGCATCGGACTCTTTTCTAAGAAACAATTACGAGTATACCACCCTAGTTTATTAGGCCAGATGAAGCTCCGGCCTAACTTCTGCATCAGTTTTGAATGAAAAGAAATTAAGACGACTTTAAAAGGAAATATACCACTTTTAGCATGGGGTTTTAAACTGGAATAGCATGAACAGTTTTGCAGCTTGAGCTGAGACTAGCGGGCAAACCAGGAGCCTTTACTGCCCAACGATCACCCTAGGCAAAGAAAGCCTCTATTTCTCGTTCCCAATCAGTGCCTTACGCATTAATGTGGTACCTTACGGGAGAATGCAAAGAATGCATCCACGTCTGGCAGAGGCAACACCGCCACCGTAAACCAATCAGCATGCAGTTGGTTTTGAACTGAGCAATATGATTGGTCAGCGATTGGTCACATGGTTTCCGCAGCAGCGTTTTCACGCCCCCCTCTAACTCGGCTCCCGGGCCACGTAGTGACACGCGGTAAGAGGCCATAAAAGAGCGTCAAAAATAATGACGGAAACGCTTCAACCAGTTTTTAGGTCAGTTCAAAGGTCGCCGGAGGTCATCAAAGGTCAAATTTAATCCATTTCAATAATTTTGGAAACTGCCAAGGGCTTACTCGGGAACCAACAGAACTACAGCGTCGTGGAAAAGCGCATTCGATACCCCTTTTACAGAACTGTCTGGATATTGTTCTCAGATTTGACCCCAGGTCAACGGTTTAGCCTCCGGAGAGCAAGAACTTTACACAGCCATTTTCACGAAACATGTTTTCCGGTAATAACTTTTGACTCCAGAGAGCCACGTTAGTTATTTTGCCAGCATCGAGTTCCTCTCTTCGAAGTTCGAGACGCGTCGAATTAACTATACGTTGACCTTGAACGGTCATTTTGAAAATTTGACCTTAGGAAGGTCATGAGCTGACCGGAAAAGGTCATGTTGCATTTCAGTCGCTCCGTATCGTTGACCTGAACACAACTGACGTGTTTTCATCGCTCTAGCAAGTCTTTATCAAAAGTTATAGCCAAAAAACTGCTGGTGACCGTTCATGACTTGCGATGACCTCAGGGGCATACAGAGTTGTCACACGTGCATTTTTCAGATTCATGGTGTCATATTTACCCATGAATCGATGTTTAGAGGGTTTAGAACGACATTCGTCCAAAAGAGGCGCATTTCAATGTTCACCCATAGACTTCTAATGGAGAGGTCGCAAAATTGACCTGACTTTACGTCACATACAGATGCATAAAAAATCCGAGACATACATTTTATGCATACTGTTACTCTTATCAATGGCTGAAAGTTTCAAAGTGATCGTTCAGTCGGCGTAGCTATGGCGAGCCTTTGAACTTTTTTGAGGTAAGGACACTTGACGTAGGACTTGTTGACCTGACCTTGAACGACCCGGGTCTGAAATTTTCACATGTGCGGCAAGGATGTATGAACAGGTGTACTAAATACGGCGGGGCGAAAAACTTGAGGGGGGCATAAATACGCCCCCCCTAGCACGGCGTGGGTTAAATTCTTCATGAATGCATGCAAATCAATTAGTTAATTTCTTCAACCTGCAACCAGAGCTTTGCGGTGGGTCCTGCCCGGGTGACTACAAAGTTATTGCAGCACAACTATTTGAAAAAAATGCGTCTATGCTTACGTTTTTGGCCCTGTGTGTGCCAGATTGTTGACTTGAGATCACATCTGAGGGCATGCTAGTGAAAGGGTTTTGAAAGATCTATTGAATGTGCTTTTCCTCTTCCACTTTGGGTACACGTGTTATGCACCCATTCGGGAACTTCCCCGTAAAATTTCCTGACTGTCAATTTTTCCCAAACGTTAGGCGGCACGGGCGGACATAGATAGCAGCGCCTCTATCGGTCACTAGGGAAAGCTGGGCTGTAGGCGACGAAATACCGGCTGAGTTGTCACACGTTGAATAGGTTTATAGACATCAGTCTTGTGAAAAAGTTGAACTTTTGCCTTCAATATTTCTACAGGCAATTTTAGAAGTGTCTTCACATAGATTACAAAACCGTTTAGATTATTGTGTTCACTTCAACCCTTCCCTATTGTTCTTGATTATGCGGGAACTATTTCTAGTTAGTGTTTCTAGCTTAGTAAAAGAACATATTGTGCAAACGATGAAAAAAGCATAAATGGAAGATTTAAAATGTAATTTTCTCTAACATTTAATGGTAAATTATCTACACATCAAGGAAAAGGCGCATGCTAACTGATAATTTAAAGTTCTTGGGGCCAGTTGTTTTCTTCTTTTGTTACGTCGCCCCAATGGCCGCGAATACACTTGTGATAACGCCTATCGAGTGGCTCAAAACTCATGATGTAGTCTGTAGATAACATGAACACAAAAGGATTGTGATCTCAACCAGTTCATGAGTACAGGGATGTAAATCGGATGCAACTTTTTCGAGACCGATACAAAACTGATGCCAACTTGTTTGGTATTCAATCTCAATAATTTTAGTTATTTCACTCAGTTTGGCAAGCGAAGAAAATGAGCCTACCGCGCGTGCTCTCTGCTCGGCGCCGGCCTCGGCCAGCCTGCGGCAGAGATGCACGCGCTGACGCGGCACCCGTGGTCCGATTGCGCCCATTTTTTTGATACGATGGTCCGCCCCACCCAAAGTTTGTGGTCACCAAATTTCACGTCGATACGCGGCGCCGTGCCGGCGCAAGAAGACACATACGGCTGACGGAGACACAGACAACTTAAAATTTATTTTTTAGTTTTTTACAAGTTACTTACTACGTTAAACGAAATTGACCTCAAGGCAAAGAAAAATAGGTCATATATAGGCCATGGGACGGTCCAGGGGCGCGGGAACTACTTTCAGACTAGGGGGGGGGGGCACACCACGATAGAGATCAGCCTAGGGTACCCCCAAGTCTTTTCTCGCCGGTTTTAGGCCACTTATTTTCCATCCCTTGACTTTTTCAACAACAAAAAGAAAACATTTACATAAAGAGTGCGGTATTCCGTTTCAAAGTTATGGGGGCACCGCCCCCACGGCCCCAGAGTTGTGGGGGAAAGCTGTCCCCACTGCCCCCGCCCCGTTCCCACGCCTATGATGGGGTCGCTTTACTAAAAAAAAGAATAACACGAAATTGTCGCGGGAAATGGTGGCTTGATCAACTTCTAAAGGCCGTGTTACACTGCCGAATTTTGGCCACGACCCTGTCGCCGAATCACGTCGTGTAGGAAATCGGCGAACAGTTCACCGACAGAGGCGAACAGTTCGCCGACAGAGCCCGATTTGCAGACAACGGGTGGGGGCGCCCCTAATCGTGCGCGGGTCGAAGGTGATCCATGATTCGGCGAACATCGCGAATGAATGGCGAATCTGTTGCGAATAGTCGGCGATACCTTGGCAACAATTCGGCGCACGTAGCGACATGTCGGCGGTGACTCGGCGAGTGTTTGGCGATCATGTTCGTTTATTATAAGTTCGGCGAACGGCCACGAAATTTTCATTTTTCATGAAATTTTCGTGGCGGTCGTGACGAACCGTAAAAGTCGCGCGGTGGGCACCGACTGGTCTGCGAAATGCCAAGACCGTGGAAGAAAGATCCCGAATCGATCCGCGACATAGGATGACTTGCATATTCGTGCACATTCGTGTACCAAAATTCGGCAGTGTAACAAGGGCTTAACCCGCGCCCTGCTGGGGGTCCTGGATTTCCACGCCCTGCTGGGGGGGGGGTGTTTGAACACCCCCCTTCTAACTCGACTCCTGGGCCACGTAGCGATACGCGGAAGGCGGCGTTCGAAAGAGCGTCAAAAATAATGAGGAAATCACTTCGGTCAATTTTTTGGTCAGGTCAAAGGTCAGGTCACCAGAGGTCATTGAAGGCAAAATTTCGCCGATTTCCAGGTCGAATGTCGAAAATTTCCAAGAAGCCAACGCATAACTCGGGAACCAATAGAGCTACAGCGCCGCGGAAAAGCGCATTCGATAGCCCTGTTAACGCCCTTTCTGAGTAATTCTCTCAGATTTGACCTACCGTCAACGGTTTTGCCTGCAGGGGGCAAAAACTGCAAAAATAGCCGATTTTTTCGGAAACAGTTTTTCTGCAATAACTTTTGACCCAAGCCTTGAACGAGCTTACTTTTACCGGCATCGTGTTCCTCTCGTCAAGACACATCGAATGAACTATAACTTGACCTTGAAAGGTCAACTTGAAAATTTGACCTCAGGTCAAGGTCATGACCTGACCGGAAAGGGTCATGTTGCATATCAGTCGATCCGTATCGTCGAGCTGAACACATCTAAGGCGTTTTCATCGCTCTAGCATGCCTCTATCAAAAGTTATTTGCGAAAAACTGTTAGATACCATTCGTGACCTAAGATGACCTCAGGGCATAAACAGGGGTCACGGACACCATTTTCATGTTCAGTGTGTCTAAACCACTTGTAATTCAGTGTTTGGGTGTGTTTATAATGTCTTTCGTCCAAAAGAGGCGCATTTCAATTTTCTCCCATTGACTTATAATGGGGAGGTCGCAAAATTGACCTGACCTTAGGTCATCGATATCAAAATTCTGAGATATACATTTTGTACATGCTATTGCTCTTAGCAATCGCTGAAAGTTTCAAAGCGATCGGTCACTCGGTGTAGCTATGGCAGACATTGAAACTTTTTATGAGGTGAGGTCACTTCAAGTGACCTGGTGACCTGACCTTGAATGACCTTGGTCTGAAATTTTCACAACATGTGTAGAATTGATGTATGATAAGGTGTACCAAAAACGGCGGCGCTCCGCGCCGCCGTTTTTGAGATATTCGCGAAAAACCACAAGGGGGGGTGTTCAAACACCCCCCCCCAGCAGGGCGCGGGTTAAGGCCCGCTCTCATACAAAACGCCCACGCATCCCTATGGACACTGCGGCTTGTAGCAGTCGGCGAGCTGGCAGACAAGATTCTTGACGTTGAGCCCCGAATCAAACCAGCCGGACGGGGTTGAAGCCACATAATTCTCTGAACGTTCTCCGTTTGGCTGTCCGTCGGCCCACCAGCTGGAAAGTACCGACACCGGACCGCAGCCATCGATACCCGCAAATTCTCCTTCGGTTTCCATGTCGTTAACGCCCAGCCAAACCTGCGGTTTCTCTTGGGTGTCCGCTATCTGACGGATGCAGGTCATCTCGGGGTCAGAGCGGGGCACGGCCAGGTGGGCGCCCAGTGTCTCGCACCTAACGGCTGCTGTGGTGTAGTTGGTCCATTCTTCCAGACCCAGCAGGCAGTGTCCGGCGCACAGTATGAACCCCGGAGGACACTCACATGTGTCTGAAAAAGAAAGGACGGTGGGGAGATTTGACAAATACAACAAATACGATAAGGCAGGATTTTTTTTTTATTTCTTTATGAGTCAAGGAACATTCAACGACCGTCGTTTTGACTTGAGTGAGTGTCTGAGTTACGGCAGGACTTCAGGGACCCACCACCAAACCCACAGGTATATTTGTCCTCACCTGGGCAGTTGGGACGATCCCGGCTGAAGCTGACCAGTCCATCACCGGCGACCGTCTGCCCCGTCAGAGGCCAGTCAGAGCACGTGCTGTACATCAGACAGCTCTTCTCTGCAGCGCTGAACGTCACCCCTCGGCAGAGCCGCGAGTGAACGGCCACACAGGCGAGGGCGCACGTGGCCAAGGAGCCGGCCCACACGGCCGAGTGCGGAGCCGCAGAGCCGTCTGGCAAGGAGAGACTGGTGCCGGCGCGCAGGAATACAGCCGTGTCATCGCCGGTCACCCAGGAGGTCAGCCAGGTCAACGACAGAAGCAGCAGCAGGCACACGAGCGGCGGAGACGTCGTGATGGACATGTCGAAGGACTTGAGGGACTGACTCTCTTCAGACGTACTTTTAGAGATTGCCTGAAGGGCTAAGATATTTAGAGGTAGCGTTCTCTGAACCAATTCGCTCTCTCATAAAGCGTAGTACAAATCAGCTCTTTCTCAGTAAGACAATGAGCACAAATAATTTAAGCCCAAGAACCTCGTTCACGTCACTTTGACATTTCTAGCGACAAGACCACGGCGCTCCGTGCACGGTGGTGTCGAGGTCAGGTCGGCTCGGCACCCGATGTGAAGTGATCGAGACCCGGAGGGCAAATGCGGCCACTGAGGTGCCGTCGCACGTGCCGCCGGGTTGGATTTGCCTCCTGGGTGGCCAGGCGACGCCTTCGACGATCAATTGCAGCGCAAAAGAACTTCTAACAAACGACAGGGTAGAGAGAAGTTCGGCAAGTTACTATAGTGCCTTAACCCGCGCCCGGCTGGGGGTCCTTGATTTCCACGCCCTGCTGGGGGGGGGGGGGGTGTTTGAACACCCCCCCTTCTAACTCGGCTCCTGGGCCACGTAGCGATACGCGAAAGGCGGCGTTCGAAAGAGCGTGAAAAATAATGAGGAAATCACTTCGGTCAATTTTTTGGTCAGGTCAAAGGTCAGGTCACCAGAGGTCATTGAAGGCAAAATTTCGCCGATTTCCAGGTCGAATGTCGACAATTTCCAAGAAGCCAACGCATAACTCGGGAACCAATAGAGCTACAGCGCCGCGGAAAAGCGCATTCGATAGCCCTATTAACGCCCTTTCTGAGTAATTCTCTCAGATTTGACCTAACGTCAACGGTTTTGCCTGCAGGGGGCAAAAACTGCAAAAATAGCCGATTTTTTTCGGAAACAGTTTTTCTGCAATAACTTTTGACCCAAGCCTTGTACGAGCTTACTTTTACCGGCATCGTGTTCCTCTCGTCAAGCCGCATCGAATGAACTATAATTTGACCTTGAAAGGTCAACTTGAAAATTTGACCTCAGGTCAAGGTCATGACCTGACCGGAAAGGGTCATGTTGCATATCAGTCGATCCGTATCGTCGAGCTGAACACATCTAAGGCGTTTTCATCGCTCTAGCATGCCTCTATCAAAAGTTATTTGCGAAAAACTGTTAGATACCATTCGTGACCTAAGATGACCTCAGGGCATAAATAGGGGTCACGGACACCATTTTCATGTTCAGTGTGTCTAAACCACTTGTAATTCAGTGTTTGGGAGTGTTTATAATGTCTTTCGTCCAAAAGAGACGCATTTCAATTTTCTCCCATTGACTTATAATGGGGAGGTCGCAAAATTGACCTGACCTTAGGTCACCGATATCAAAATTCTGAGATATACATTTTGTACATGCTATTGCTCTTAGCAATCGCTGAAAGTTTCAAAGCGATCGGTCACTCGGTGTAGCTATGACAGACATTGAAACTTTTTATGAGGTGAGGTCACTTCAAGTGACCTGGTGACCTGACCTTGAATGACCTTGGTCTGAAATTTTCACAACATGTGTAGAATTGATGTATGATAAGGTGTACCAAAAACGGCGGCGCTCCGCGCCGCCGTTTTTGAGATATTCGCGAAAAACCACAAGGGGGGGTGTTCAAACACCCCCCCCCCCCAGCAGGGCGCGGGTTAATGTGGACTAACATGATTCTGTAATAAAAAAGTTTTTTTATTTATTTATCGATACAGGCATTGCACGTCAAAGTGCTGCTCGTATAGATTGTATTAACATACATGAATACCATTTTTGCCGTCCCAAGAGCGTTACCTGATTGATATCACGAATGACAACCAGTATGTTTCACTTCCATCCACCAACGCATTGATGCGTATGTACGAAGGCATTACATTCCGCAATCCGCCGCCTACGTTTCGAACTGGTTAGTGGGAAATGGGACATGCATTCCATGTCACCATTCAGAAGCGGGCTCGCCTCCTCCTGGCTCCTATAACAACCATCGAGCTGAGCTTGTAACATGCAATCTGCATCGCAGTTTTATGCCAATATTAGCTCTTCCCTAAAACTAACGGCGGGCCTGCCCTTCCCTTCGAGCCTACTCTTATGGGCGATTGAATATTATGGCATGCATTGCATTACTCCTCTTACCTCAGTGGCATATTGCACACCGCACACATCTTATCAGGCTATCAGCAATTCAATCATCCACTCCGTTCCCCACGCGTAAACAATGCAGAGGTGTCTGTTGCCTCGCGGAAAGTAGGTCGCCGTCGCCCACCCCTCCCCTCTCTTCTCCTTCCCTCCCCCACCCCCTCCCGGGGTGGCGAGCGGTCTCCGTCTAAGCCAATCAGCGATAAGTATTTCTGTGACGCGTCGGCCAAGCAGAAGTCAAGGCCAAGCAAATGTTTGAATTTGGACAATGCAGTTGAGTTGTCAAAAGGGCAAGGTGGTGAGTGATTGGTGATTATTTTGTGATAAGTGACGCTTGGTGATAATTTTCATCAGTGCTCGACTTCAAGCCATTGTGAGGAGTGATGTTTTGAGTGACTGAGTCGTATGCGTGCGATGAGTGATGCCCATTGTCCCATAAATCTTCGAAAGGCGATGGAGCATGGAAGCTCAGACCACGCGGGGTCAGTCTGAACCGTTTGAGCCAGTTTCACACGTGACAGACGACTGGATGAAGAGCTGCGTCTTCAAGAGTCTTCACGGTGACGTACCTAATCGCTCAGTAGCGTGCTAGTGGCTTATGGATGTGTAATGCATGTCGCTGTTTCACCAGCTAGTTCAGACTGGTGCGGTGATCAGTTTACATGAATGTCGTTTTGTATAGGCTTGGTAGGGCCCGACCCCTACCAATAATTTCAGAATTTTAAAGGAAATAGTTCACTTTCCTGAAATTAGTATTTTGCTATGGATTTATGTTTTTTTATGCTCAAAATGATCATAAAATAAAACAAAACGTTTTTGTAACAAGGATTATTTTCTATATTTTAGTATAAGAAGAACTATATTCTATATAAAATAATGTTTGACGCGGAAGCTTATTACGCGTTGACCAATCATATTGCGTAGGACAAACCCATCGGCTGTAAGCAGCATTCTGATTGGCTGACGATGACGTGACTGCATTCCTCAGCAAGGCACGCATTCCTCTGCAAGGCACTCTTTTTGGAACGAAAAATGGAATATCTTCGTCTAGGGTGATCGTTGGGCCGTAAAAGCTTCTGATTTGTGCTAGTCTCAGCGCAAGCAACAAAACTGCTATTCCAGTTCCAAACCCCATGTTAAAAGTGAACTATTTCCTTTAACATAAACCATATGACGTTGCATGGTAAAAATGGCTTTGGTATCCTATAATTAACCATTAGAAATAGAGCCCTACCAATAAATTTCGGAAAGTGACGCCCGTGTCATGACACGGGCGTCACTTTCCGAAATTTATTGGGGTCGCTTATTTATTGGGGTCGCAGTTGAGTCATTGAGGTTATGCTTAGAGCTGAGGTATTGATTGATTTAGTCGGTATCTGATTTCAAAATTGCAATGATTTTTAAATGTAACGGTCAAGACAAATTGAATGTTTTATGTTGAAAGAACGAAAACCTTGAAATATATTGGGCGTTTAAAACGTTTTTTTTTGTAATTTGTATTCGTTTCAGGCTACACTGAGGTAAAACATGGTTAAAAACGGAATACTTCGGCTTTATTGATTTGCCTTGTTCACTAAACCAGTGAACAAGGCAACTCAATAAAGCCGAAATATTTGGTTTTTAACAATTTTTTACCTCATCGTACCCCGAAACGAATACGAATCACAATCATTTACCTGAGGAAGATTAGAAATGACACATCGTCAATACCTGATTTTTTATACGTATTCTTCATCGATTTTGTCAAAGAAGCGTTGAAACTGATTTATATTCAAGATTTACTTCAATTTGCATTTATTTCATTTTTAAATTCAACTACCACGAGCATACTTGCAGATTTATCACTTGCTATTCATTAGCAAAGTATGACGTTGCCACTTGCCAATAGCTCTTTCAGTTGCTCCAATCCATTCTTAAAGTCGAATCCCTCGTCACTTACGTACGTTACGTTGTCAATTTACATTACAATTATGGCGCCCATAATGTCATAGTTTATCGCCACTCAACCATACGTCATTTTCTTCAGAACTGAATCAGCTCATTGCTAACGCCAAATGTCAGTTGTTAAAGACCATCAAGCATTCAGGTTTGATGACACATTTTATCGTCTGGATACTAGGTAGATTGATTCAAATTATTAGTAGCATGAGATACTCGCAATGATTGCAACTGCTAGTGTACCTTCAAAGTTAAATGGTAGCTTAAACATTTTACATTTCCGTTGATCGTGCCCGTTTAGAATATTTATTGGTAATATCCAAGAGGGTATTGCACGTTTATGTCACACATTCTTCGGAACCACAACTGCCCATGGTTTGCTGTTCATGTGCGAAATGATATTCAGCGGGTTCCATTTTTGGCTGCAGGAAGTTCACAAGTCGGGTTGAGATGAATCTAAGCAAATATTTTGTGGAGCGTTAGTTGTTAGTTTTCATCACTAAACTTCAAAGAACAATTTCCTCATTTTTAGTTGTCATGGGCAGCGACGATAACTTGATTCTGATTTTGTATTCAGTAGCGGCGGAACATCTTCGATTAAGGGGGGGGGGGGGTCACTGCCGACTTTTGATCCCATTCTTTCCATGCAACGTCCATAGGGCTAGTGTTAAAATGTCAAAATCAAAGGGGGGCACGGTGCCCCGGTGCCCTCCCCGTTCCGCCGCCTATGTTTGTATTATGTGGAAGGTCTTCACTGTATTTTGTTAATTGCTTGACTAACTGAAGTGCGATTAGCATTGTCCCTCCCACTGCCCTGCAAAACTTTAAAAAAGACAGGATTTTATCATAGGGTTCCGTTCGTATTTCGTCCGTATTTCGTTATTTCGTTCGTATTTGTGTGTACCTATTCCTCGTGTGTGACCTGCGTGGTGCCTCACTTAGAGCGCGTACGCTTTAGCTTAGTTTGCATAGTGACAAAAGTATGCAAGTAATTGTAAAAACATGACCTGTAATGAATGCAGCTGTCAGCTCAGGACGCCAAACATGAAGTTCGAGGTGCAATTTCCCGGCAATTTCCTTCTTCCAAAATATGAGCTTGTTGTTTGCTGAACACCATGCACACAAAGTCATTGACATTTCCAAGTGCAATGAACAGTAATTGTGACAAATAATGATAGACCACTTTGATTAATTTGAATATTCAAGTTCTAACCTTTACGACCTCATGCTGTGGAAACATTTATTAAAGCTGTATTCAACATAATTTATTGATGGAGAGTCTTACGATTCATCGCAGCTTGAGCACTGAGCAGCCACTTTGAATATAAAATGTGAATGTCCGTCTAACTAATGTGTACTTGCCTGGGGTGTGCAAACTGCATTATTGCATTCCTTAGGCACAAAACAGTGTTGAACTCCCATTGACCGAGGGGAAGGGGCGTTAAATGCGCCTGCCGACTTTTCGCGATAACTCGAGAAGGAATCACACGATCGACTTGAAATTTGCTACAGCTTCTCTTGCATCAATTGTGAATCATCTGACAAGCCCTTTTTTGGAATCTGTTGTTTTTTAGGCACAAACTAATTTCTGACGTCACTGCAAGCCGGCTCCGGCCGAAATGTGGCATATCTCATAAACTCGCTGCAAAGCGTGCTATTGACAAAGTTGAAAATAAAAACCACCATAGGCGTTGATTATAACGCTCTACAATACGAATATCTCGGATTCACGAGAAGTTACTTTTTGGTACAAGTTTTCCCTATATTTTGGTTTTTGGTTTTTACTACAATTTGTGTTTTGCAAAATTTTCGAAACAAAACGGAACACATATGACAGGGTTATGTGAGACAAAGGTACAAATTTCAGCAAGATATCTCAAAATTGACCCAAAATCTAATATTTTACCTCTCAATAGGTACTGTGTCCGTCCAGTGATGACTTACTGATTTTGAATGTCATTCTTCGAACGCATCATCATATTACAGGGAAACAAACGTCACCGCTGGATTTCTGGGAGCACCTGCATCTGTCGGACACCTTTTTTGTTGAAATCGCGCAACTTCAAAAGTTCAAAAAGTTGACCTTTTTGACTTGACCCTAACCTGGCCTTCACCCTTGACCCGGGAGCTGCTGGTGTATTTCGCCAGTGCCACCCACCATTTGCTGGGGGGGGGGGGGGGCGTTAAACGTCCCCAGCCGATCACTCGAGGATCAATAGACGCAGCGAAACGTGCAAGAAGGCAAGCGAAAGAACGCGACAAGACGCTTCTAGTGAGAACTTGAAAAATTAACCCGCGAGTTGCTGGGGGGGGGCGTTAAACGCCCCCACTTTTTTCGCCGGGCCATAGCATAAAAACGGCGCGCCGCAGGCGCGCCAAATTTTGGGTACCTGTAGGGAATTGATTGAAGTTTATTGTGACAAAGTTTCAAAAAAATCGGTCGGAAATTTTTTGAGATATCGAGGTTTTAGTGACGTCATGATTTCTGAGTTTTCGACCAAAAACGGCATATGTTCAAAAAATCATATAAAATCACAGAATAGACATACAGACATGCCGTAAACGCCATTAGACTGCCAATACCATGAATAATCAAATGGCTATCTTCGATTATTGATTATCGTTCCGCATTTTCCATAATCTTGAACTGAATCTTGGCAATTTTTCGTGACTACTTCACGACCATGATACATCAATTTCTTATATTGAACTTTTTGAGCCAAACACGAACACATATGATAAAATGAATGTCACTATCGTGTTCTACGCCCCAAATTACCTATTAAACATGTGTCACAGGCTGCGAATATCAGTTTTGATTTTCGGGGATATGTGCCTACCCGGTTGACCTGACCTTGACCCTGACCTATGCTTGACTGACCCCTACATGGAGCTGACACTCTTGTAGGCCTTATAAGATGGATTGTGCACCGTTTTCAAAGAGTTTATGGCGAGAGGCGCCCATTGCGAAGTCCTGAAGTCCATGCTACTGAAAGCCCGATTTCAGGTGTTTGACCTGACCTTGACCCGACCTGTGACCTCAAAATTCAACTTTAAAGTACTCATCTGAAGCGTCTCGTCGCGCTCTTTCGTTTGCCGCCTCGTGCGTTTCGCTGCGCCTATTGGTTCTCGAGTTATCGGCTGGGGGCGTTTAACGCCCCCCCCCAGCAAACGGTGGGTGGCGAAATACCCCAGCAACTGCCGGGTTAATTTAGAGGTAGCAGGTCGTGTCAAGGTCAGGTCAAACACCAGAAATTAGACTTTCAGTAGCATGGACTTTTGACCCTTAATTTAGCTTTAGCTAAAACTTTGCCAAAACATCAACGAGTTTCTTCAGCCAGAGGTAGGCTGAAGGCATTGACCCACTATAGTCCGATTTTTAAGCCTGTCTTAGCGTTAAAAGCGCTCTTATGAAAATCCCACGTGATGCCTCCCTACCCTAAACACTGGCCAGTTGTAAATTTCATCTTAGTCTTGATTTTTCTTTCGACTCTATATTCATTGTAATAGCTCGACTCGTGCCTTGCTTATTTGTGCACTTAAAGCGAGCAGACAGGCTTAAAGAATCTTACTGTAGTAGGCGATTTGTCATTTGTACGCTGATGATGTTCGCCGTCCGGTGTTTGCCGTATATTCTGTTTGATCAAGTTGGGACCGTCATACCGTTGACGCCGCGCTGCCCCTGGCGGTCATTTACTAAACTAATAGTTGCCCGTATCCATTGCACTAAGAGTAGGTGGCGGTACATGTACCGTGGCCTTCCTGGCCCAGCGCTGCTCGGCGCGGGGGCGCTCATCTTACTTCACCGTTTGTCGATCCATCCACACTTGCGGCATCGGACGCTGCAGCCTGCAGGTTTTGGGTAACTCATTTTAGCAGACACACAGTGATCAAGGTATTTGTTACCGAAAGCTCTGTTTTTTTATTGTGTATTTGAATACATTGTCGTTTTTTATATATATCTGTCATGGATAACACACAATTTTTATATATATTGGGTAACTGTTTTCCGAATGTGTCTTTTAATTCCCAAAAGATCTAGCTTTTATCACGACCGACCGGTATTATGCAAGCCGCTTAGAGAGAGCTGAAGGCTTCTGTTGGCTGGGTCAAATGGTTCACTTTGCATTCATTGATTTGATTCATATGTCACATTACCTACTTCGAGAGCTGTCGCTACAGGACTTTGGCCCTCGTTTTGGCAGTCCATTCATAAAATAATGTTTTCAGTATGCTGAAGCCGTGTGATATAAGCGTTTTAACATCGAAGATGCATAGAATTTACATAATAAAATCAAGGCAAATATTTTGTGTAAGCTTATGTTTTTAAATCATTAAAGGTATATCTTCACTCGAATCCTCTTTCACTGATTCAGGTGTGTTTTCTCGAAGAGTCTGTTTGATTTATGACCTCATAAAGATAAGCTCTTCAGCCACACAATTGGTCGTTGACACCAAACAATGGGGACGTCGCCTTGACACCACGCTGACACCAGTAACTCGGCGGCGAGTGGAACGCCACCTCAGTGTCCGCACTCCGCACTCACCCTCGTTTGGTCCGTCGCGACACATCTACCCACGGTCTACCTTATCGACTGCTGTTCTGCCGTCAACAGTCCGCAGCCCCTCGAGAGTTGACCTGTCGAGGTCGTCTTGGAACCCTCGTCTGTGGTATATTGCCCACGGGACGCGAGAGTGACGGCTGTTCTCGAAACTGTTTTTCTGAGCTTTTGTTTGTGCCATTCGATGTGCATTGCGATAAGTGTCCTCCGGCCGCACTTAGCAAAGATAGCAAAGTTATTCAAATGACTAACTTCCAACTCACCCAACCAATCTATCGAAGTCCCCTGAAACCGAGCCAGTCCCTCAAGTCTTTCAACATGTCCATCACAACATCTCCTCTGCTCGTGTGCCTACTGCTGCTGCTGTCGCTGACCTGGCTGACCTCGGGGGTGACCGGCGATGACGCGGCTGTATTCCTGCGCGCCGGCACCAGTCTCTCCTTGCCAGACGGCTCTGCGGCTCCGCACTCGGCCGTGTGGGCCGGCTCCTTGGCCACGTGCGCCCTCGCCTGTGTGGCCGTTCACTCGCGGCTCTGCCGAGGGGTGACGTTCAGCGCTGCAGAGAGGAGCTGTCTGATGCATACTGCGTGCACTGAACGGAAGTTGATCGTCGAGCCGGTGAACAGTAGTGGAAGAGTCAGCTACCGTCAACTCTACCCCAGATGTACAGGTGAATGATCACACTATGCAGAGGAATTGAATGGAGGTTTTTCCCTGTTGTCTTACATTCAAACATAACTAAAAAGTTATTAGCACGAGTTTTATTCCTCCCATTACAAATTTAGAAACAATTTCCTGTATTTACAATGTTTTCATGTTGGGTTATCACGCAAACTGTCGCGTGCCTGTGAATTGTGATGTTTATTCAAGGCGATCTAGCAAGAAGTATCTATATAGTGCTTGGACTCATTTCTTCTTTTCCTTTTTGTATTTTTACGAATTTTATGTAGCCATATATTTTGCTTGTGGAACGGTTAAGTCATTGTAGTTTATAAAAGATAATTCGTTTATCGGCAGGTTCATGTGACTGTCCTCCCGGATTCGTGCTGTGCGCCGGCCACTGCCTGCTGGGTCTGGAAGAACGGACCAACTACACAACAGCAGCCGTTAGGTGCGAGACACTGGGCGCCCACCTGGCCGTGCCCCGCTCTGACCCCGAGATGAACTGCATCATCCAGAGAATTAACCCCAAAAATAAAACGCTCTTTTGGCTGGGCGTCAACGACGTGGAAACGGAAGGAGAGTTTGTGGGTATCGATGGCTGCGGAACGGTCACCACTTCCTCCCAATGGTGGGCGAAGGATGAGCCGAACCGTGGCACGAAGGAAAACTACGTCATTGCCGGCATTAGCGGCTGCTTTGACACTGGACCTAAGATAATGAAACCGCCTATGTGCCAGCTCGCTGACTGCTACAAGCCGCAGTGTCTGTAAGGATATGCGTATTAGTGGTAGTAGCGGCTCAGAGAAGTCCAGATAGTAGAATGGCACGTGTTTCTGCCTCCTTGTCACTCCTGTGTTATTCTTATGAAGCTAGGCGAGCTAGGCAATTCTAGGCATTGATGGTGTGAATGCGATGCTCTATCCGAGGCTGTATCCGAGGCTGCAATATATGGGAGGTAGCAAACGACCAAGCGTTAAGCTTTGCCGAGGGCGTCATGAATTATCATTTCTCGTCCAAAATTAGCCCGCGCCGTGCTGGTGGTCGGAGTATTTCGTGTCGTGCTTGGGAGGGGGTGACCCCCCCTGTCCTGGGCCACGTAGCGACACGCACGGTAAGCGGCATTCAAAAGAGCGTCAAAAATAATGACGGAAGTACTTTTGCCATTTTTAGATCAAGCCAAGGGGCAGGTCACCAGAGGTCATCAAAAGTCAAATTTTGTCGATTTTAACATTTTTTTGAAACACCCGACGCTTAACTCGGGAACCAACAAAGCTACAGCGCGGAAAAGCGCATTCGACAGCTCTTTTACTGGCCTTTCTGAATATTTGCCTCAGATTTGACCTTAGGTCACGGTTTAGCCTTCATTGAGCAAAAACTCCAAAAATAGCCGTTTTTACAAAAAAGTTTTTGGTAATGACTCCTGACTCAAGAAAGCACCGACACTAATTTTGCCAGCATCGTGTTCCTCTCGTCAAGACGCGACGAATGAAATATAAGTCGACCTTGAAAGGTCATTTTGAAATTTTGACCACAGGTCAAGGTCATGGCCTGATTGGAAAGGGTCATGCTGCATATCAGTCGATCCGTATTGTCGAGCTGAACACATCTGACGTGTTTTCACCACTCTAACACGTCCCTATCAAAAGTTATAGCCAAAAAACTGCTGGTGACTTTTCCTGACCTACGGGGCACGCAGAAGGGTCAAGGGTGCAAGTTTCCGATTCACGGTGTCAGGCTTACCTATAAATCGATGCTTGAGAGTGTTTAGAACGACATTCGTCCAAAAGAGGCGCATTTAATTTATTTCCATTGACTTATAATGGAGAAGTCACAAAATTGACCTGACCCTAGGTCACCGATATAAAATTCTGAGATGATCGTTTTATACATCCTGTTACTCTTAGTAACCGCTAAAAGCTTCAAAGCGATCGTTCAGTCGGTGTAGCTTCAGCGAGCCTGTAAACTTTTTCTGAGGTAGGGTCACTTGACGTGACCTGGTGACATGACCTAGAACGACCCGGGTCTGAAATTTGAACAGCATGTGCGGAAAAGATGTATAAACAGGTGTACGGTGGCGCTGCGCGCCGCCTTTTTTGAGATCCACGAAAAACTTGAGGGGGGCGTGAAAACGCCCCCCCCCCTCCAGCACGGCGCGGGTTAACAAACCTCTGCTTAAAACATTATATAAAATCACATGACAAACACTGACTATTTGATTGTTAGCTCCCTGTAAGATTAAGCGTTCAAAATACATCTTTATTTTATGGGCCAAAAAAGCACATATACAGCATAACATAACAGCATAAGAGCCAGCACTATATAGCACTATATAGTTCCTCGCATTAACCGTCTGTGACTGGCTTAGCTAGCTGTATCGGTTCTACATAGTTTTAACCGTGAAAATTGTGTGGTGCTGGCTAGCTCAGCAATAAACCGTTGACAAGTATGACATGTTGTGGGGGACACATCTTAACCGCTTGTTAGCTCGTCAATTACTCAATTGTTTCGACGAAAAGGCTTAATTAATGATTTACAATATGTTGACAGTACCAACCGACCGAACCACAATAACCACCTAAGAGCAAACG
>NW_024883093.1:0-40000 GCF_019059575.1 Amphibalanus amphitrite | reverse complement strand
TTGGTTGACCTTGCAGGTCAGGTCAATGACCCAAAAGTCGGGAAAATCGGGACCTGTTAGAACGTCGTAAAGTGTGGCTGCTAAGGGGTTTTTCGGGGCGCTGATCACGAATATCATGTTAGTTTTGATCACAGATGATGTCTTTATGCATTTAGTCCAGGTCGGGTCAGGTCAGGTCAGGTCAACCAGTAGGGGTCCTGCCGGGTATTCCTAGTAGGTGTCAGCCGCCTCTGACAGCTTCGTAACATGTTACGAAGGCACCAAAACTACTTCGTAAATGTTCATATGGTTGCTAAATTCGAATTCAGCTCCAAAAACTGGCCTAGAAACATGTAAAACTCGAAAAAGTGAACCGAGGTCACCAAAGGTCAATGACCTGACCTGACCTTCAGGTGACCTTGACACCAACCCTAATGCATGGGGGCAACATCATATCACATGTTTGAACGCTTGAAACCACGAGAAGACTGCAAACGCGCGGCTAATGCGAGCCGACATACGCCGAATCGCGATTCCGGCCAAACATGGTCTCGAAAAGTAGGTCACAGGTCAAAGGTTATTGGGGTCAGGGTCATGAAATTTTCAGGGTAGGTGTAAAATTGATTAACGCGAAGTTACTGAAAGTTTCGTCGCGATCGGCCGCTTTTTACGCGAGTTATTTGCGAAAAACCATGGGGGTCCGTTCGACCCCGCCCCCCCCCCCCCCCTATACGGGCGAGGGTTAACATTTGACTTTTAAATTTTTATCGTTGAGCTTTTTAGAAGTTTTATTAACTGTTCAGCTCCTTTTTTGGTCCATCAGGGCGGGCTTGTATGTCATTTTGATTTGTCAATCAAAATCGAATTAAAAACTTTTTATTGGGTCTGGTTACCTCGCCAACTTCTTAACTGAATCGTTTAGTAGCTTTTGATTGGGCACTGCCCACGTTGTCTGTCAAACTTTTCATGTCAACGAGAAGAGGCTGCCGACATCGTTTGTCGCGGTTAGATAATACCAATCCACGTCTCAGTGTGGCTGCTCGATCGCACTTTCCCTGGCCCACCTCTCCCACCAGGCTAGGCTTTTCCCGGCACAGCCGTCGCCTCAGTGCCTCGGGCGGTGACCCGTTCAAAGGGGCTCACAATTCGTATGATGCCGTGGCTCTCAAACCAACACAGAACAGTGAAACGCACAGGCTTACCTTCCATATAAGGCGAACGGCTGATTCTGGCGCCGGGGCTTCATTCATGCTAAAGCGCCCAATCACAGCGCCGCATTTCAGTTAGTGTCGGGCGCAAAAGCTGCTATGCTCCGCCCCTCCATCACGTGACCCTGCCCTCACGTGGCCTCAGTCACGTGGTGTTTCCACTTCTTGGCGCATGGCGGCGCTAGTATCGCAAGGGCGGTGGTAGCTTGCTCCCCCGCCGTCCGGGGGTGATGGGTAGCAAGTGCTGGTGACTGTACATATACAGACAGTAACCGTTCGAATATTGGACATGGTCTCAACTCTCAATACGCCTGAACACTGGTCCCAATCACGCAACATTTGGACCATAGGAGAGCTCCAAAACACGAACCGTGGCCAAAGATTCCCCGGTTACGAATCACGAGAGAGTTCGTAGCTCATGTGTCACGAATGAGTCAAAAGCGTGTGAGAAGTGAGGGCAGACTTGTATGATGCGATTTGCCAGAGAGAGAGAGAGAGAGAGAGAGAGAGAGAGAGAGAGAGAGAGAGAGAGAGAGAGAGAGAGAGAGAGAGAGAGAGAGAGAGAGAGGGAGAGAGGGAGAGAGAGAGAGAGAGAGAGAGAGAGAGAGAGAGAGAGAGAGAGAGAGAAAGAGAGAGAGAAAGGGAGAGAGTCGGGGGGAAAATGTTTGTTCGACTCATATTTGTATGTCCCTTTCACAGCGTGTTGCCAGCAGTTTTGACTGCACACAGTGCTTCGGTAATCGGTTACCATCGGAAATAATCGGTGCGAATCAGGCGCGGATCCAGGGGGGGGGGCGACGGGGGCGGCCGCCCCCCCCCCCCCCGCCATCCGAAAAAGGCGCCCATATCCCGCGGCAGAGAGGGCGCCCCGAGCAGAAGAGCGGCGACACAGCAAAGGTTCAGCAGAAATGGGGCGCCTCCAGCAGAATTTGGGCTCACCAAGCAGGAGAGTGACGCCCAATTGCCTATTCCCAGCAGATGAGAGTCGCCCCAGCAGCAGATGGGCGCCCCCAGCAGAAGAGGGCGTCTCGTTACAAGAATATAAAATACCTTCTGTTCAAGAGGGGCGCCCCTGGCAGCGGAAGGGCACCCTTAGCAGGAGACGTGTCCCCCTGAAGAGGAGCGACGCCCCAGCAAAAGGAGAGAGGCGCCCCCATTCCGAGAAGAGGGGCGCCCTGACAGCAGCTGGGCGCCCCAGCAAAAAAAGGAGCCCCATAATAAGAAAATGGGTGCCACTGGCAGAAGAGGGGCGCCCCAGCAGAAGAGAGGGGTCTCCAGCAGGAGACGGGCGCCCCAAGCAGAAGAGGGGCGCCCCAGCAGAAGACAGGCGCCCCAGCAAAAGTTAATCAGAAATGGGAGCCTCCAGCAGAGGTTGGGCCCGCCAAACAGGATATGGGCGCCCCATTGACAATATCCGGCAGAAGACAAACGCCCCAGCAGCAGATGGGCGCCCCCGGTAGAAGAGGGGCGCCCCATTACAAAAAGAAAAGGAGTATATTCTACCAAGAGGGGCGCCCCTGACGACAGCGGAAGGGCAACCCCAGCAGAGGGGCGGTGCCCCAGTAAAAGGAGAGGTGTGCCCCGTTCCGAGCAACAGAGGGTCGCCTCGCCCCCCCCCCCCCAAAAAAAAACAGGAGCCCCATAAGAAGAAAAGGGGTGCCTCTGGCAGAAGAGAGACGTTCCCCGCAGTGGAAGGTCGCCCCCACAAGAATGGCGTCTCCAGCAAAGGAGAAGTGCCCCCTGCGAGAGAGGGGCACCCCACCAAAAGTTGGGCAGAAGTGGGGCGCCTCCAGCAGAATTTGGGGTCGCCCAACAGGAGAGGGCCGCCCTATTCACAGTAGAAAAAAGACTCCTCAGCAGCAAAGGGCGCCCTAACAGAAAAGGTGCACTCGTAGTAGAAGTGGGACGCATCAGGAAGAAGAGGGGCACTTCTAGCAGAAGATGGGCGTTCCAGATAAGTGGGCCGCCTACAGCAAATTGGTCGTTCTTAGAAGGAAGAAATGAGGCGACTTAAGCAAAGTGGGTCTCTCCATAATGGATTAGGCGATCCAAGCAGCGGTTGGGCGCCCCCGGGAAGTGAGGCATACCAGCATAAGTGAGACGCTTCCAGAAAAAGGAGGGGGCATCACCGGGAGAAGAAGGACTGCACCAGTAAATGGAGGCCACCTTTTTGCTAATATCTTTTGCCAGGGTAGCGGTGCCCATCTACGACTTTTAACCCGTGCCGTGCTGGTGGTCTGAGTTTTCCGTGTCCTGCTGGGGAGGGGGGGGCACACTCCCTCGTCTAACTCGGCTCCTGGGCCGCGTAGTGACACGCGATAAGCGGCATTCGAAAGATCGTAAAAAAAAGACAGGACGAAAACAAAACGTCATTTTTTAGGTCAGGTCGAATGTCAGGTCACCAGAGGTCATCAAAGGTAAAATGTTGCCTGTTTCAACATTTTTCCGTTTTTGAAGCAGCGGCACATAACTCGGAAACCAATAGAGCTATAGCGCCGCAGAAAAGCGCATTCGATAGCCCTTTTAAAGGTGTTTCCGCGAGCTGCGCTCAGATTTGACCTCAGGTCAACGGTTTAGCCTTCAGAGGGCAAGAGACTCTAAAAATAGCCTTTTTACGAACAATGTTTTCCTGCAATAACTTTTGACTCAAGAGAGTCTCGACATTACGTTTGCCAGCATTGCGTTTCTGTCGTCGAGACACGTCGAACAAACTAAAGGTTGACCTTATGAAAGGTAATTTTGAGAAGTTGACTTCAGGTCAAGGTCATGACTTGACCGGGAAAGGTCATGCTGCATAGCAGTCGATGCGTATCGTCGAGCTGAACACAGCTGAGGTGTTTTTATCGCTCTAGCTTGAATCCATCAAAAGTTATTAAAAAAAAACTACTGCGGATCTTTCATGACATGGGATGACTTCTGGGACATAATGAGTGGTCACACTAGGTGCAATGTCCTTATTCAGTGTGTTAACTTTATATATATCCCAATGCTTGATATTGTCTAGAATGGCGCTCGTCCAAAAGAGATGCCTTTCAGTTTTCTCCCAAAGACTTAATTATACCTACCTACCTAATGGAGAGTGGAGACGTCGCACAACTGACCTGACCTTAGGTCACAGATATCGAAATTCCGAGATATACATTTCATGAATAGTGTTGCTTTCATCAATCGCTGAAAGGTTCAAAGCAATCGTTCAGTCGGTATAGCAATGGTAAGCATTTGAACTTTTTCTTAGGCTAGGTCACTTGGCATAACCTGGTGACCTGACCTTCCATCACCCGCGTCAGACATTTTTACAACATGTGCAAAAAAGATGCATGATAAGATATGCTGAAAATGGCGGCGCTGCGCGCAGCCGTTTTTCAGATATTTGCGAAAAAACCTGAGGGGGAGCGCGATAACGCCCCCTAGCACGGCACGGGCTTTTAGCTCCCGATTTTGACGGTTTGGCGCCCCCTTTGTATGGAGCGCCCCCGGATTGCCAGGTCGCCCCTATTTCGACTTGCCGCCCCCCTCCCGAAAATTCCTGGATCCGCCCCTGGTGCGAATGGCCTGGCTTTGTTGTATCCTAGTTTTCCTGTTACAGGGATGCATTAGCACTACTGCACCAATTTGTTTTGGTCTCATCAGCTCATTCAAATATGTATCATTTTGACAAATATGATAAGTTTTCTCGTGCTAGACGGGCTATAGACATTGCAATAGACATACTGCAGTGGTTTGATTATGTTTTGATTTCAAGTTGATTCGTCATTTACCTATGCGTATGGCATGCTTCAGCATTTTATTTTAAATTGTTCCATTGGTTCAAGTTGTTTTGCTTTACAATATCTAAAAGGCATTTGCCAATAGATAAATTAACGCCACTTTTGACGCTTTTGCCGAAAAAAACTAAAATTGTTTATAAATAGCGCATACCTTCTAACCTTTTGAAATACCTTTTTGGTGCCAGCCAATAGGCGCATAGCGTTACAGATACCATCATATTTCATCTACCTCCCGGCATATTATCCCAAATGAATCTTCTGGCTACTGGCATATTCTTCTCGTACCAGTAATGGGAACAGAGATATCCACTACAGTCATATGTTATCCGTCTATTTCTTGCTCTAGCGTGTGGGAATCCCTCCGCGAATTCCCTATCTGATTGGCCAGAATGACGGCGAAATTTCCCGTGAGATGCCACGGCAGGATTGGCACGTGCCTTTAGGTTATAATAAACCACCGCCCGGTCCGAATCGTCCTATAGCTGACACGGAAACTCCTAGACCTGAAAATCACATATCTTCTTGTTCAAAGAGTTTTGTTCAAAAAAGTGTTCTGGTAAATGGACACGACTTTAATATGCTTAAATTCATAAATTTTCAGTCTCATGTCAAAATATGCCTTGAAATGAAGTTTATAAAATTGTTTACTAACACATGAGGAAGTAAGGTTTTTAAGATATTTGTTTGGGGAACTATAGCTCCCCGTAACCAAGGCCCTAAATACAAGGTTGCACGGACTAATTTCTACTAAATCTACCAGAATATAGTTTACCGGTTGGGTATTTTGATAACTATTCAATCAAAACTTCTTTATTATTTTCTCGTTATCATTTATAAGCAATTTTATAAATTGACTTTCAATTTGCTTGCCTTTTACTGGCAAAATAACTTTCTAGTATTGGGTCAACATAGTTGTGTAGCAGTAGGAACCATATCTGGCAAAACCCCAATGCCTACATACAGCAGAAAAGCAGCCACCAGGTGTCGCCACAGTCGCCACTTGGTCGCCACACAGATGTCGCGCGCGTCGCCAATCGCCACACTACCGATTTCCATAAGGACGCATATGTACGGATATGTATTGGAAAGTCGCCCTTAAGGATTACGCTTACATCCTTTGCTTATGAGGTCGGTGGTTGGAAATTGGGAGGGGCTCAGCTATTTTCGACCACGGATATGGCTTTACCACATGATGAGGAACATGCTGATAAGCGTTTTATGTGTCATAACAGCACATAAGTATTTTTAATCATTTTTCAAAAATAGCCAATCCGCCGTATCCTTCAGTGCAAAGTGCCGTCGGTCAGTCCCGACGTGACGTCACGCAGGGAATTTGCCAGATTTTCCTACTAGACTTCGACACCCCCTGCCCGTAACGTTCAATGCCACATTCGGGACCGGACAGTGCGCAGTTTAAACTGAAATTGCGGCTGGTTTCGACTGTTGACACAAGTGTGTATGCGAGATGAAACAGCACCAGTCAAGCATGCATTACTTCTGCTTTCCATGGACAATACCCACTGAGTTGTTATGGCTTCTGTAACAACACATTCGTGTCACTAGAGGGGCAGGCTATACAACACACATCACCCGCCTCACTGCCTCACACACGTCCCCAGGAGGTCATCGAAAACCGCCGGTAGACCAACGACGACACTGCTCGCAATTCTGGTCGTCTGTTCGCGATTCTGTTCGCGGCAAACGCTCTTTGTGTCACACAGTACACCACACCGATAACACCACAGTCTCATATCCCTCGGGCCGTCTGATTTTCTCAACGAGCAACTCAGCCGTTCTTTTTCGCAGTTCAATGTCTCGCTTACATTGAACTGGTCATGCTGGGCACAGGGTTGCCCACTACACCGCAATTCCGGCTGATTGGTTCGATATCTGACAGGTAGCGTGACGGCGCTGTTGGTACAAATGTACCCCAGTTTGATTGGTCTGCAGTCCATTGGCTGACCGCTAATGCCGACTACACAGTACACAGACATAGTGCTGTCGGCGGTACCAACTGTACAAATGTACCCCAGTTTGATTTGTCTCCGTTTCACTAGCTGACTGGTAGAGGCGAGGGCGGTGTGGGCGGTACCACACGGTACAGTTCCATGTACTCTGGGCTGTGCAGTACCTCGCGGATCATGTTGGACAGCAGCATGTACCGGGGAATGGCCGGGTACAGCTTCGAGGCGGTGTACTCGTCCTGAAATTAGAAGGAATGTCAACCGAGGTCTGTTAGGCTTAGGGCTGAAACACTCTTTCCGCGTTCAGGAAATCGCATGCGAGAGCCTATTCAAATACATTGTAATCCTTCTCGCATCAATCGCTTGCGGGAGGTGCGTGCGATTGATGCGAGCGTGCTTCCATGTATTTGAATAGGCTCTCGCATGCGATTTCCTGACTGCGGAAAGAGTATGTTTCAGGCTTAAAGGGCTTAATCAAACCTGCATTCACAGCTCAGGGTGTGTTGCTGCTTCACTTGGTATTGGCTCGGATAAAGTCATAAGCAGACATGTGCGTGGATCCGAGAAAATGGATCTGGGATCTGATCGCACGGATCCTGACCTGGGATCCGTCGGGATCATAGATCCAGTTCTTAAATTTATCGAGAGATCCGTAGGGATCATAGATCCGAGTCTAATATTTTTGCTTGAGATCCAGTGAGATCATAGATCCTCATTTATTTTTCGTCAACACAGAAATTCCTAAAAATCACTCGTTGCAACTCGCAAGCGTTCTTATTTAGTGATTTATGTGATGACACATCATAAGCCATAGTTTTATGGCACTTATTGACATAGAAACACTTGGAAACTTGGTTTCAAATGTTGTGCATGGTGCCGGTGGGACTTCCACTCACATCATAGATCCATGTTCTTGGTTTATCAGCAGATCCTGTGAGATCATAGATCCATGATAAATTGTTCACGCCGGATCCGGCGGGATCATAGATGCGAACCTGCAGTTTGCTTCGAGATCCACTGAGATCATAGATCCATCACTCAGATCCATGCACATATCTGGTCATACCTAAGCCATAAAATACTTTCGCATTACTAATTTCATAACGCATAAATCCGTTAACGCATTCATTAGGGGCGCAGTGTTACACCGGCTTCGTGCGCACATCCTAATCTCACAGATTTGAAAGGCATTAAATAAATTCGTTGAATTCATCAACGCTCCAGGGCAAAATGAAATGTGATCGCGTTGGCTGCTGTATATTAGTTCGCACACCGCGCAATAGGTGGCAGTAGGGGTATGCCCCTGACTGCGTATACTGTACCGCAAGGCTCTCCTGACGTGAAATGGAATGGGATCGGCCGATTGTTTCCCAATAAACAAAGCTATTCGAACTAATGGCATGTGTGAGCAAAACAGTAAACAAACTTATGAGCATGGCTCGCGCATCAGTCGCAGTGGCTTCCAGGAACATCAAGGAACAAGTAGATTATTAAAACATTGAGCATGACGCTGATGTAAAAGCAAATATAAAATTTGTTCAGCGTTCAACATGTTTTTCGTCGATTTTGCGAGCTCTTAGTAAAACCTCCGAGTTTTTTGTGCCGGCGCAGTGACGACAGACCCATTCGGACAGATGCAGCGCCTGAGCCCGTCAAGTCAGACTTGTGGAAGCCTGCTAAGCCGATCAGAAGCGGTTGTCAGCTGATTATGCCTTGAGGCGAGACGATCTGTACCGAACCGACAGAGGATCATAGGCAGATCGTGTCCCGAGCCTCAGATGGCGTGATCCGAATTGAAAGCCTGGGATCGGCTCGGCAAACTGTTGGCATGGTTTTCAAAGGAATGCAGAATGGAAGGCCGTAGAATTGCATACATACACAGGCAACGTGGATTACCGCTGAAAGAGTTTTCCGTTTACATTGTCAACATTGGAAGCTTTTGAGGGAAAACGGAAGCTGTTATAACATGGGCAATGGGCATTGGGCAATGAATGCTCTATGTTCTTCCCACTGCAATCACGAGATAGGATCCAATCAACAGATCAAATGTTCATAATTCCATTCCGTCCTAAGTTTAACGACCAAACAATCTTTCTATCAACATACCGAGTGAGGCTTTTGAGTTATATCTCATAGCATCAAACCTTACCGAGAGACCCTTGATGAGTGCCCGGAGTGCCGAATACTTTTTCAGCTGGCGGTACAGGTCTGTAGTCAATTTCTGGTTTTCTTGGTGAATCTGCGACACCGTCAGGCCTGCGAAACACATCAATATCATCGCCTGTTACCTAGATACAAACTCAGTGCTGCAAAATACTGTGGGACGTCTTGTCCTGGGTCAATGGGAGATGAAAACGGGTAATGAGTATATATGACAACATCGATAATTTCACGATTCGTTGAACAACAATGTGAAAATTTAAGTAGTTCTGGCAAAACATATACCGGCGGTGCTCGGCCCGGCAGTAATTGGGTGTAAGAAAACGTTGCAGATAGCATTAATGACCCTACGATTTTATGGTCGGTCAACGGTAGGCGCATCGATGCAGGCTGCCCGTGAAAAAGAAAACAATTTATCGTAAACATGCTTGCCTGATTGCGCGATGCATCGATTATTGAGCAAAAGGAATCTCAAGGCTAGCTGTAACAGCAGTGCTCCACATAGGCTATTTTAAGAAAGCAGTGAGGTGATATTCTGAATTATAAACACAATGGTGATTTCCGCACTCATCCAAGCACCCTTCCATGAAAACACCGAGCATCATGCGAAGTTGTTTAAAATTCATTGCCCAAGGCAGTCGCTGGGAGTGGGCTTAGCTCTACCCCGAGACGCCATACTGCGGCTATTGCCGCTGTTTGGCAATATTTACGGTGCCAGCTCTGTGGAGGATCCCTTACAAGTACCATCACGGGCTTATAATCGAGTCGGGTAGAACGGACGGCGGCTACATATTGGAGCTCACGACGCCGCAAGATTAGATAGTGCCCCATAGAGATTACATGCATAGCTACTGGTGGGGAAAAGCGCTTCTATCCTGAACTTTTTTTATGGCGTACGCCCTGTTCAGCAATTACTTTTTAATGAAACCAGATATCTGGGGGACGTGAGACATTTGATGACACGCTTTGCTCTCAGAAGTCAGAACGAAGGAAGAAAAAGACCTTTCAACTGATACTGTTCGACATCGTTTGGGTTTAGGGTGTGGTATTGTTTTATATATATTTTTTGTTTATTGGTTCATTTCAAAATAAACGAGTTACATGTATTCCCTTTGATGTTCCTAAAGAACAATGTAATAAGCATAACTCTATTAAATTTTTAATCAATTCCATCTATTTTCTCTTGTAACCTACACGGAATTCCAAAAGAATGCGATCAAATATCATTAACCCTCGCACGACCAGGCCATTTCTCATAACACGAACGACCAGGGGGGGGGGTTGTTACGACCCCCCCCCCTTGGCGTTTCGAAACGGAAGGTCGTAGAGCTTAGCGGAAAAAACCAACGGATTGCTCTCAACGAGATCTCGCGATTGGTGGTATATTTTTTGGTCCTAGGTCAACATTTGACCTACTTATGACCGGTCAAAGGTCAAATTTTCCGAAAAATCGAACTTTTTCAACTTTCCGCGACGATTGCGGCAAAACGGTGGGAGATATCGACTTGAAACCTTCACTATCGTGTTCCTTGATCAATTCTCTATCGTTTGGTATGTATTTCGTTTCCCTAGCTCTAAAAATGGCGCGTTGGGAGCGCCGGAAGTCGGCAAGGTCACAGTCGGCGGCAGAAATTCGAAAAATAAAAATTTAAATTTTTGAAATCTGATTGTATTTTTGGATTTGGGAGGTCCATTTGCTCCCTATAGAAGCTAATATTGCTGCATATTCCCATTGAGGTGACAAGAATTAGCAAAATAGTGGTTCAGGCGCTTTTCAAAAATAGTACCGGACGCTGTTCCTCTTGTGACGTCATAGCTCCGTGACCTGACCTGACCCGGTCAAATTTCTTATACCATATGATAGCCAATACTTGCCCCAACATGCATGGGAAGTTTCATCACGATCCATCAACCGATGTCCGTACCACCGGCAGGAAACCTCGGGCGTTGGCACTCAGTTTGTGAAAATCCGGCCGGAGGCTGTACCTCTTATGACGTCATAACTCCGTGACCTGACATGACCCGATCAATTTTTATTCGGCAAAAGATGCGCAAAGGTTGCCCCAGAGGGTATTGAAAATTTCAGCCCGCTACGACAAGCCGTTTAGCGTGCACTTCGAAAAAACCTCAGGGGAGGGGGTTGATACAACCCCCCCCCCCCTAGGCGTTCTAGGGTTAAGCTCCTCGGACTTTCGGGCCACATTGAGTGCTTACCCTTGTTTGTTTAGAAGTCATCTTACTTTTTCAGCTCCTGTTGGCGGGTTGCCTTCAGAGACCAGTGGCCGAAGATCAAAGACTCTAGTTTGCATAGGATCAAACTTCAAAGGTCTAAAGTTCAGTAAGCATTAAATGAACAATTAAGCTGGTATGCCTTAGCCGGACTTCAACCGGATATAAAGCTGAAAAGTCGTCGGCACCCTTACCGTATTTATACTTATGACGTAGTCAGGAAAGTGTGCAGTATTTCATTGCAATTGATTGCAATAAACATTACTCAGATAAGAAATGGTGTATCTAAGCCTCAATGAATAGTTGTGGTTGTAGGACTATTGTTGCTTCTTTTGCTTTGATCTCAACTATTTTCCGTCAGATATATCATCGCAAGTTTTCATGCCTAGCTGCTTCAGTGACGTCAGATCGACCAACTGCTGCTCCAGTGACGCCAGGTCGACCACCAGTTTCTCCAGTGACGTCGGATCGACCAAGTGTTGCCCCAGTGACGTAATATTGACCGACAGTTCCTTCAGTGACGTCAGATCGACCATCGACTGCTGCTCCAGTGACGTCAGCACACGCACACCTGTTGTGGCTGACAGTCGGTTTCCCGACGGAAACGAATGTCTTCCGTCTTCACGGGGAGGGAAGTTGGTGTCTGCCAGCGGGTAACTGGCGACCACCAGAGTAGTCTCGTTTATCAGAGAGCCGGATCGATGGACGGCGGTCTGGCTCTGCTCTCTAATGACTCCGCGAACACGCCTTCTCAGTTAGCGCCTCAGTCGAGTGCGGCCTTTTCAACCAGCGATTGACCTTGAGGCAGTTCTTACTGTCTGCTGATTGACTTATGTTTACTCTGTTTGCCTGGTGGTGTCTACTGTCTAGTGCAGTTTCTTCGCCAATGCTTGTCGCCGTCCATTGCTCATATTTGTCGCCGTCTATTGCTCATATTCATTGCCTTAGTAATTCGATGTCGATGTGGATGATAATTCGATGTCGATTCCATTTAACTGTTATGTTTATTTCGCTTTGTGCTGTAAGTCCATTTTCTTTCCCTGTAGTCGCTGTCTTGCCGATATAGCCGTTGCTTATTCCGGCCGTGCTGCCCACGATTTTTCATCGCTCTCCGACTCCGCTTCAGTCTGCTCAAGGTACTTTTCCCGGATTTTTTTTTTCTCTCTAAGTACATACGCCGGAAAACGGTCGAGTCTTTCGCCTCGTTTCGTTTGTTATAAAGCGCTGATGAGAGATTTCACAGGGATATAGAGTCATTCGAGCTCTCACAGACCTTTGAAAGGCTTGGACTGAGTGTGCCTATATGGGAACAGCGCAGATTCTAATGAAAGGCTGAAGAGAAGAAAGACCGCTTACTAATTCGGCAGATTGCTGGTGCTCAATGTGCTTCATTATTTAATTAATGACTATTTGCAGGGGCGTCAAACGGCCGCTACCACCTTTCAAAAATGAGAACAATGTATGCGATGACATGCAACGAATTATTTGTTTTAAGATTTGCGTTAATGGATTGCATGACAGTTGTTCTGTTTCAGGCACTTCGATTGATCTTTGACGTCAAAGTGCGATTTTCTCAGCTCAGAAAGAAATTATATGGACACTGGGCAATTAATCATGCCATAATTAAAAATACGCTTCAAAGTATTTAGTACCATTAAGAAGCATGATCATATGTAGTTCTTTCGGAGGTGAAATAAAAGCACCATGCACCAAATGATATCACCATGAGACAAATGTCAAGACCTTCCCACATGCCAAGTAGCTAGTGATATCAGGTATGTGGTGGTAACAAAATGAGTGATGATAAAACATTTGCGAAAAATGCAAACAAAACTAGCGGCTGCTGCTGACTGTCGGATGCCTGAGAAAAAATAAGTTAAGTTTAACACGCGCAGTGGAAGGGTTGCGAGTACTACGCCCAGTGGAAGGGGGGGGGCGGATGTCGCCCCCCCTAAGATCTCAGCTCCCACTGGAGCTAGAAAGACGAAATTTGGAGGGTAGGTGGGGGCCATGGGGAACTCTGTTGTGTGTGAATTTCATGACCCTAGGTCAATATCTTCAAGGTCAAATGAGGTCAAATGTGGTCAAATCTGCCATATTAGCGACTTTTTTGCGTTTACACGCCGATAACTCAAAAAGTTACCGGCCGATTTTTTTTAAACTTTCACTATACGAAAGAGCAAACATTTGTGAGTATGTATGGCGAATTTCTAGATAATCCAACAATAAATGTGGCAGTTAGAAGCCTGCTAAGGGTAAGATGTCGCCGGCTGAAGCGGCATCGGCCGACGCGGGAAACGCGGCAATCACAATTTTGTGTTTACACACTCATAACTCAAGTTGTTACCGGCCGATTTTCAAAATTCTTTGACCATATGATTGCCTGTACATTTTTCAGTCTTCTCACCGAATTTGACGCGAATCTAATATAATCAGCGGTAAGGAGCGCGATGTAAAGACGGAACCGTCCCGCCCCGGCACAGTCTACAATTCAGGCGGCGCGTAACGGCTAGCGCCGGCCGCCGCGCCGCCGCGCCGCCGCGGCGGCAGGATGTTTGACTTTACACCGCTACGGCTATTACTAGAAAAGTTGTGAACCGATTTTCTTACTTCTTGCACGAGAAGATCTGCAATTCAATTCTGGACAGGTAGCCGAAATTTCACATTGATATTATGCTTGCGGCGCGAGTTATTGGCGAAAAACAGGAGGGGTGGGCGAAATCCGCCCCCCCCCCCCTTCCACTGCGCGTGTTAAACTATCCTGCCAGGATACCAAGTTATTCAACAGGTTGTAGTGCGAGTCGATTTCACGGGAATGAAATGGACATTGGACGGCTGCTCAATTTCAGAGGTTAAATAATAATTGAAACTTGACTTTCAGTTTGCCTTCGGTGCCGCAGTCAACTTCATGCCACACTTCCATTGGCAGACTTTCGCCAGACTTTTATTGGCATTGAACGGTTTCAAATGAAGTAAAACGACACAATAAATAAGGTCAATATTGGACTCAAGTGTTGCTATGACAGTTTAATATTGTTAACCTCAAGGTGGACCACGGAATTTATAATGCCATGAATCGAGGCTTACCAACCACATTAACAAGTCAGCGATTCCGTGCCTTTGGGAGAATGTATGAGGCTATTCAGAACGATAGAGAATTCTGGTGTATAAACTTCGCGGAATATGATGTTGGCATGCCGTGGCAGCATGGAGCTCAGCATACCATAGAATGAAATACCATGTTGACAATATTTTTTTTTTCAGAGTTAACAATGTATTCAGCTTATGACATCGTTTCACACGGAAAGATAAGAAGAGAAACAACAGAATAAACTGATCGCCTAGTGACTCCCAGCATCCTACACACTTTTACAATCCTTTTTAGCTAGACCGGTCAAATGCTTCAGTCAACCCTGCCCACTTCTTTTCATGGTCACATAATTTTCCCCTTTTAAGCGCTATGTGTTTTTCCGTGATCATATCCCTTTTCAATATAGTTAATAAAATGTCAACAGAAAGTAGGTATTTACCAGCAATCATCGTTTTGCCTACGATGATGATATGATTAATAGCCAGCAATTCATCATTTCCTAGAATTATCATTTTTAAGTTAAAAAAAGACATGTTTTGAACTAAGCCTACGTTCCTCAGATATGTTTCAACGTCCTTCCAAAATGCTCTGATCAATGGACAAAACCAGAATCTGTGCATTATAGTATCAATACATTGCGTACATCTGTCACATCTATACGATACTGTTATGCCCATTTGGTAAAGTAAACGTTTTGTTGCCACAATTCTCTTTAAAATTTTGTATTGTAGTGTTCGATATTTAACCGAAATTAGTCTAAGATTTGCTTCATATACTTTCAACCAGTCAATCTGTCCCATCTCTTGCTCCCAACCCAACTCCCAACTATTTTTACTTCCCTCGTATTTATGATGTAGAAGTGTGTTATAAATATACTTACTGCCTTTTTTCTGACTAATGATCGCTTGAACATTTGGGTGAATAATAGGATATGCTTCCTTTACTTTGCCTTGTCTGTTTTTCCATTCAACAGGCAGACTATGTACCAGACCTAGATAATCTATTATTGTCCCTTTCAGATCATAAGTAGCTTTTGCTTCCTCAAAGGACATTATTTCTCCATTGTCCCTTAATAGGTCATTGATGTAAACTATTCCTTTTTGTCTCCATGCTTTTATTTCATAGTTTCTAAATTTTGTATGATTTGAAAACCACACGGAGTGTCGATTAACATCTTCTATGTCCACCATGATGCTCTGATCATATTTTGCCATTGCTCGTACAACATCTGTCCAAAATTTATTGGACATATTTCTTCCCATTTCCAATAATGAGTCTGCATTGCGCTCCCAGATAAACTGGAATCGTGCTATTTCTTGCCTAAACAACTTGCACCAGTCATGATTACCCATGATTTCTCTCCTCACCCATGTAACTTTCAGGGCGATATCGTACGTGTCAACATCTACCATATTACACCCTCCCTTTAAATGATCTCTATAAATACTACTTCTTTTCAACCGATCAACTTTTCCGTTCCAAATGAACTGGAATAATGTCGCTTTCAACTTTTTCATAAACTCCTCTGGCGGACTGGGGAGTGCTGTAAGTATATGTGTCAAAATCGGTAGTAACAACGTCTTGATGATTATGATTTTACCACCCAGCGACAAATTGCGTCTATTCCAGCTGGCAATAATTGCACTAATTCTCGTTAGCTTGCTGCCATAGTTTTCTTCCACTGTTTGAGTCTCGTCATTAGCAAAAATGATTCCCAGAACCTGAAGTTTCTTTGTCCATCTTAAAGCCAAATCTGAACAAATTGGCTCTCTTGTTTCTGCATCTTTACCTACCCAAAACGCCTGGGTCTTCTTAATATTAGGTTTTAATCCAGAGTATTTAGCGAAGATTCCTAGGTCTTCGAATAAAACCCTACAACTATTCACGCTACCATCTAAATAGCACATCACATCGTCCGCGTAAGCAGACATCTTGATTTCCAAATCACCTACTCTGACTCCAGAAATATTTCTGTTTTGTTTAATTCTTTGAAGCAATGCGTTCATTACAATCACAAAAATATATGGGCTAAGAGGGTCTCCTTGTCTACATGATCTTCCTAACTTGATCCGTTTTGATATATGTCCATTATAAACAATCAATGAGGCAGCCTCTGAAGAAAGCGTATCGAACCACCGAATACAAAATGCAGGGAAGTTTAACTTCTTCAACATTATGCGAATGAAGTCCCAGTTAACTGAATTAAAGGCATCCTGAATGTCCAAGCTAAGAAATAAAGCACTTCTCTCTGTACTATTTAAATGATGAATAAGGTCATATGTATCCGAAGGTTGGGACTTTTCAATTAGACAATCACTATTCTTTAGAATTGTGATTTTCTATTGAAAATCCCAACCTGAGCTACCTCTCTAGGGGGGTGTTTAGCGTTTCGGCCGCGATTTTGGTCATTTTGATCGCCGCCGAAACGGCTCGTTAGATTTTCTTGCCATTTTCACCGTTTGGACCCGTGTGGGGGAGCTACCTGCTGGGCAAGTTACAAGAAATATAATTGACACGTTTTGGGGTAATCGGCACGTGCATTTTCCCATAGGGTTAACATGGGGAAAAATTAAAAATGCGATTTACGGAAAATCTGTTCAGTAATATTTGCCCACATTTTTAGGGTCGGCTCTCGGGCTGACACCTCACCTTTTGGTGTTTATTATTTAAAAATCATAGGGTACAATTTCGGGTAATCGTGACGGACAGTTACCCCATGTTGAGCCTATGGCAATTTCGAAAAATTATTTTCAAATCGATTTTGCCAAAAATTTCCACGTTAGATTTTGAAAATGTTCCAATATGTTGTGCCCCGGGGTGTCGGCTACCACATGATATGGGTCAGATATGGGGCGATTGAAAAGCACGTGCCACGTGCAAACGTGTTTGATGGGGTAACCTCCGGGAAAATCCGACATTGGCCAACTGGGGGTCCTATGGCGTGGAAACGACTTCAACTAGCGACACCAAATCAGTGCAGCCGGTGAGCAGATGAGTCCAGCTTGTCGCACTAGTGATCACGTGTCGCACGTGCTATTGCACGTGCCGTGGCACGGGGTCAATTTTGGTGCTTAAATATACTAGCATTGTGAAATGCAAGGAATGGGGGAAATATCCGTCAGACCGTCAGTTTTTATGATAGGGTCGATCTTAAAACGGGTTTAGGCACAGAATGAAAGGGGCTAAAAAACTGCTATCTCGGATTTTTTGTAAAATGAAAAATTTAAAATTCTGGGGAAATTATATATTCGAAAGGTGAAATTTCCCTAAATTTTCCCGTTTTTCGAGTTAAGCCGTCCACTGTTCAGAGACGGTGACACCGGCCGGGGTCCTCTTTTACATGCTGATGGCCACGTCGATGGGTCATCACGTGGCGTTAACGGTGAAGCTATCCGAGGTCCGGCACGTGCCACGTGGCCACGTGTTTGAGTCGCGTACCTCCCAGATTATCGTGTGTTTGCCGATTTGTGGCCTTATAGCACGAAAACAGCACAAGCCAGGAACGCTGAAATGGTGCAATCAGTGAGGGGACAAGTCCTGCTTACACCACCGGCGGTCACGTGGCAAACGTGCAAATTTGGGCACCTCCGTTGCGGAGATATTTTATAGTGAAATATTCAAATGAACATAACTTTGTCAGTTTAAGTCCGATTGGGCCAGACTTTGGTGGTTGGATGAATTGTTAAGCGACAGGAACGAATGCGCCACGTTTGTCGCAGTGCGCCACGTTTGTCTCAAAGCGCCATTTTGCCGCAAATCACAGAATGTGCTAACTTTATCGAACATGGGACGATCAGGATGCGCTTTGATTAAGGGATGGCTGCTTAAACGGCAAATATGAATGCACCACACTTGCCGCAAAGCGCCATATTTGTCTTAATGCGTCAGTGTTTTCGTTTTGTGGACGGCATGCGTTTTTTTGCGGCGGTGTTTGCGTTTTTCGGTGTTTGCGTTTGCCGGCGGTCGGCCGTTTAGCGTTTTTTTTTTGTGGTGTTTGCGTTTCGCGGCGGGCGGCCGTTTTTTGTGGCGTTTTGCGGTTGTCGGCGGGCGGGCGTGCGATGAAGGGGCGTTTTTTGCGGCGGTATTTGCGTTCTTTGCGGTGTTTGTGTTTGGCGGCGGGCGGGCGGGCGACGCGGGTGTTTTGCAATGTTTGCGTTTAGCGGCGGGCGGCCGTTTTTTTGCGGCGGTTTGCGGCGGGCGGCCGTTTTTTTTGCGGCGTTTAGCGGTTTGCGGCGGGCGGCCGTTTTTTGCGGTGTTGCGGTTTGAGGCGGGCGGCCGTTTTTTGCGGCTGTTTGTGGCGGGCGGCCTTTTTTGCGGCGTTTTGCTATTTGCGACGGGCGGCCGTTTTTTGCGGAGTTTTGCGGTTGCCGGCGGCCGGCCGTTATTTGCGGTGTTCCGGTTTGCGGCGGGCGGTCGTTTTTTGCGGCGTTTCGCGGTTGGTGGCGGGCGATGCGGGCGTTTTTTGCGGCGTTTCGCGGTTTGTGGCGGGCGATGCGGGCGTTTTTTGCGGCGGCGGTATTAGCGTTTTTTGCGTTGTTTGCGTTTTGCGGCGGACGCGCGTTTTTGCGGCGTTTTTTTTGCGTTTTTTTGCGGTTTTCGGCGGGCTTGCGATTGTTTTTTGCGAAGTTTGCGTTGGCGTTTATGGCGTGCGTTTTGCGCGTTTTGCGGTGTTTGCGTTTTGCGGCGGGCGGGCGGTTTTTCACAATTAAAGTCCCAACCTTCGGATCCGCAGTGCTGTTCGACAAGCGCTGCCCGGGCCTACTCGTAAGTCTAGTGTTGTCACCAATAAATCTACCCTGTATAAAACCCGTTTGTTCATGACCAATAACATCTGGTAAGACCTTCTTTATTCTATTTGCTACTGCAGATGCAACTATCTTATAGCTCGAATTTAGTAACGTTATCGGCCGATATGATTTTATCTCATCTTTAGGCTTCAGAGGTTTTGGAATGAGTGTTACAATTCCCTCAGTTAAAGACGTTGGTAGCCTACCATTTTCATAGCTTTCCATTACCATTCTATGGAAAAAAAGTTTTAAGTCTTTCCAAAATAGCTTATAAAATTCTGCTGGAAATCCATCTGTTCCCGGCGCCTTATTATTCGACATTCCTTTTAAGGAATCTGTAAGGTCCTGAAGCGTCACCGGTCTATTCAATTCCTTAAACTGTATTTGTGAGAGCTGTTCCATATGTAGATCATCTACAAATTTCTCCGCCTCTGTGCAATCAATGGGCTGTTCAGTAAATAACTCAGAAAAATGTTGAACTAATATATCCATTATTTCTGTTTGTTTCGTTCTCCGTTCATTATTTGCATCACACAGGCAAGCAATGTTTTTATTAACATAATTTCTTTTTTCTAACCCCAAGAAGTATGCTGTCGATTTCTCACCTTCCTCGTACCAGCGAGCCCTGCTTCGTGTTACAATACCCTCCATTTTGATTTTCCTAAGGCCCTCTAATTTTTCCCTACAGACTGATAGTCTTGACTGTACTTCGTCGGACGTCTCGCCTTCTTCATGATCTCCCAATCTTTGAATTTCCTTAATTACTTTGAACTCTTCTTCTACTAACTTCCTACGTCTATGAATTGAATAGGAAATCGTTTCAGTACGCATGTTCAGAATCAGAGCTTCCCAAAATGCACTCCAGCTGATCATCACCTCAACTTCTGTTGGTTTTTCTCTGACAAAAGTAACTGAATAAACTGGAAGAGCATAAATTAAAATCGTGTCCCTTATTGTCTTTTCTATGAATTGTACATATTCTCGATCCATTAGCAAAGATGTGTTCATTTTATAGAACCCTTTCCCCCTCTTTTGCTCTGTCAGGTTCAGTTCCATTGTAATTATAGAATGGTCGCTTCGATAACCTGGAATGATATCAACATCTGTTACCATTGGCATGAGGGATTCTGATGTAAGAAAGTAGTCTAATCTTGCACACTTTCTAACAGGATTGCCTACTCTCCAAGTAAACTTCTGCCTTTCGCCCTTAATTTCTCTGTAAATGTCGATCAAATCACTACGATTCATGATGTGTTTTACTGCATCAGTGGCTTTTTTATTATGCTGTTGGGAATAATTAAGGGCATCTATCGAAAAATTTAAAGTGATATTTAAATCTCCACCCCAAATAAATGGCACGTCTTTCTCTCCTTTCATTTTTTCGCATATATCCCACACGTTAATAAAAAAATGGGGATCATCTATATTTGGGCCATATGTATTCACTAATATAACTTCAAGCTGATCATTAATCACCACACTTGCAATGATATAATTTCCGAATTCATCAATGCGTATGTCGTTGTATTTCAAATCCACTGACCTCGATAAAATTGCCACCCCTCTCGAATTCTGTGAAAACCCTGCTATTTTTGCGTCGCCGCCCCACATATTGCGGAAGTAATTTTGCATTTCTGGTTTGCAATGTATATCTTGTAAAAGACATATGTTGAAATCACTCTGGCGTAGGTAATTCAAAACATCTCTTCTTTTCTCAAACGTTCCCAATCCCCTACAGTTAAAGGAACATATTTTTACTTCACCCATCCGACTTTAAATATAAATCCTTGTGACCATGAAAACAAGTGAGCTGTTACTGTCCGTAGCTGGGATCTCCCATTTCTCTCTGCCTGTTCTTGATGCATATGTACACCACACATCCAATCAATAACACTGCACGAAACAAGACATGCAATTCCGCACCAGAAGTGCCATAAACAATTTGCACACGATTTGAATAACACGACACAAACATAGCCAAAATCTAAACTTAATGCCTCCCAGAACAAAATAAACCAGAAGCCTACAATCGCATCTCCGGGTAGGTGAGCCTTTCCTCCGCTTCGGCGAAGTCCCTTTCCCGCATTCCCGTATGACCCTGTAGCACGCTACATCTTGAACATTTAACGTAGTATCTTTTCGGCACGGCTCGGTACGGCAGTTCCCCCCCCTCGCAGTCCGGTCACAGGCCTAGCCCTCCATTCACACACCCGTCGCTGCTACCGGGTGACGCACAGCTGAGCGGAGCGCTGCTGCTGCGCTCTCCTCCCCTCTCATTATTCACTACCCCCCCCCCCCCCGTCACCAGGCCCGCCATCCCCATTCAGCACTTTTCCCCAACTCCCTCAACGAGCACTGTCCGTGAGAATAGCCCGCAGTAGACACATCTGCGAGAAGACGATGCCGGTCACATCAGTACGAACCGCCGAGGCACAGCTGAGTCAACAAGCTACGTCAGAACTGCGGCCGGCGGCGGCGGCGAGCGAGCACGTTAAGGTACTCTGTCACTTGTCACGTACTCTGTCAGGTACCACAACAGCTGCGCCGCGCTGAGTCCCACGGAGGGAATGGCAAAACCAGAAAGATCCTACGGCAAGCAAAAACGCTGTAGTTCCAGAGGTCTTCGCAATGGGCAGCCGTTAAACTCTCATTACGACGCTCGCCTATGGAGACAGCTACCGCAGGATGAGCGATCCGAGCCTCCTCAAATAACGCTGGATCAGTAAGATATGTCAACAGATCATGGAGCAGTGTCAAGGATGGATGCCGGCTGGAGCACACAGCCTCCTTTGTCGGGCACAGCAACCCAGGGTGAGTGAACCTGGCAAAATAGCCGGGTGACCGACCTCACAATGGCCTCATGAGGTAGTTCCAGAGATCTCCGCAGAGGAAGAAGGCGCTGACTTACGGCCACGCCCCGGTACGGTGGGCGGAGCAAGAGTGACGTCACAGGGGCGTTGGCGGCAGACGAAACGGAAGGAAACAAAAGTTTGAATAAAATGAAATTGAAGAATCAAAATTAAAACTCGAAAATCACAAACCTTTCGTGGATTGTTTTATGTCAGCGATTACTAAAATGATAAAGCACTCAACACGAAGACGATTCGACGGCCAAAAATTGCAGGCACAGAGGAGCAAGGTGACTAAACAGGACAGAGGGCGCCATCTTACGGCCCCACCCACCAGAAGAAGGCAGAGGAAGATGACGTCGCAAGGGCGTGGCAGTCACCCCTCCCCCCCCCCCAACTATAAAAGGGTGCGCCACCCAACCAGAGGGAGAATCACAGTCGAGCAGCCGAGAGTCACAGTCTGCAGCCGGAGCCGGAGACGCCATCTGGAGGCCGCCGTCAGTCCGGGGTCACCCGCGAGAAGCCTCTTCAGTTCGAGTGATCAGAACCGAGGACAGCAGCCGACGCTTGTGACCACACTGAGAAGCGGAAGCGCAGAGAAACTCCAGAATGTGAGTGTTGTTGAAAAGTCTGCTCAATCCCAATCCTTGACCCCCCCCCCCCTCTGCCCGGTTGCCGTGCCGTGACGACTGCCAAACATTTTCGGTTGCCATAAAATGCACTCTCAATTGGAATTGGAAAACTTAAATTACTTTGAGCTTATTGGTCCAGACACCCTAGTAGCATATTAGGATCTGAATTTCGAAGTCATGTCAGAGTCGCCAGCAAACCGTTATTGTCAGTTGGAGTTCACGATTAGGCCCAGAGCGAGAGGCTAAAATTTGAATAAGCAGCTCATGGTCACGAACGTTGAGATTGATGACTGGATGTGTGACAGCGTTGAAATGTCTTTGTCTTCGGTCAAGCTGGTTCGTTCGATTTATTATGGGCGATGGCCAGGTGCGTTTTGAGGTTGGAACGTTTGTGAAATTAAGGGTTTAGATTCGTGCTGTACTCACTAAAAGTTGCATTGCGAAATCATTGGTAATATTGCTGTAGGAATTAATTGCGAAGTCGAAATCAATTATAGAACAGGTAAATACGGTTGAAAGGGAATGTAATGTTTTAAGGTGGCGACTGATTCATGCGATCGATCTATGAATATGGCTATGAGTTATGATTTCCGACAGATACGAATGCTTGAGCTTACGGCGGAATTTCTTCTGTTACTTAGGTGCAGAGTTGCGAGCAGTGGTTTGAGGTTGACGGTTTGACACTTAGCGACTTTAGATGGTCACTTTGCGTCATTGAAATTGCGAAATGTCGAGTAACAGGTAGATGTAGAATTGTTTGTGGTTAGAACTAATATGCGACTAATATAGGTGCCGATCGTTGTGCTTTTGTAGAATAAATACTAGAAAGGACCACCTTTGTTGGGGAACGATTAAATGGGACAGGAATTTAATTTAAAAAAAACTTACGTTGAATGGAGCTGATGAGATGTCGAACAGGGAGATATTGCAGCGATATTTTACCAGATTCACACTCACTGACACATCCGGTGAATCCACCCGGCCAGAAGAGACAACACGCACGAGCATTGCACCGCGAGTGATGACGCGCCCATCGCGGCGTGGCCTTGACTGACTGTCGACGCGACGCCAGCCGGCGGCCAGTATCGTCGCTCTCGACGCGGGCGTTGAGCCGCCAGAGGGCGTAAAAAGCAGCCACAACAGGGGCAGTGGGTTAGCCGTAATTGGGGCGCGGGCGGTAGGTGAAGGTCATTGTATATAGGAGCATGGTTAGTTGTGGAAAGTTGCAACGGGGTAAGAACGTAAACAGTTAATGCATAATTTTAAATATGACATGCTATTTGATATTTAGGACTGCACTTCGTTTGATGCGCATTGTTTACTGCTAATAGGATGATTTAAAATAGATTCCCTATGAAAGGCTAGGGACCCTATGACAATATTCTGGCACTCTATAAAGATAATTTGTTTAGGTAACTAGTAGCCCATCAGAAGCTATCGAACGAGTTTCAAGGAGTCATTTCCGTTTGAGCATTCAGCAATTCACTATGATACGGTGGATCACAACCAGACGACAGATCGGTGCGTACTAATTGGTTCTAGATTATCTGATGAAATCAAGAGCGGTTCAAGGTCTGCTAGGATTGTTTACGAGAACTGATGATTAGGTTCACGCGTGCAGCAGCAATTAGGACTTGAGATTACGATTAGATGCGTTTCTGTTATTCGCGTTCTTGAGAGTTAGCGCCAATAATTACTCCACCAATATTGGCACAGGGCATTGTGAGGCACAGACGGCTTGTTTGCCCGTCTCCTATGGCGTAGCGTTTACCAGCATGACCGTATGAGACACAGATGCACTTCTCTAAACCCACGTCCAGACCGGAATAATAAGAGGGACACGCCGTCACGTACGCAGGGCATATGCACGTTTTCCGCCAGTGGTACCGGCCACTGTTAATTTTCCCGCTTAGGTAACACTGGGTGAGAAGGCAGTGAGAGGTTTCTACGGCAGGGGGAAGGGGAAGATTGGCACAGTGTGCAGTGGAGAGTAAGTTATGCCAAAGGCAAGAAGCCGAGGGTCAGGGGTGAGTCACCCAAAAGTGCGGATAAGGCGCGCCGTAGTGTCCCGAATAAGTCCTCATACTTATTTTGTAAAGGTACCTTAATCGGTACTGGACAGCCTCAGGGGAGGGAAGAATGTACTCCAGGACACGTAAGGCCTTGAAGAGTAAATCCCATGGTTTAAGGAGAGTTCCTGAGGAGAGTTCCAGGATATGAACGGTGGTCCCTGGGTCGTGAACGGGAATGTTACACGCGGACCGGAAGAGGGCATAGGTAATCTCTCCCGGTAGAGAGATAAGTCGGATATAAATCGTGTATGTGTGTACCATAAGTCTATCGGACGTGTAGTGAATCCCATAAATTAGTAGGGTGGATATTTGTGTATAATTATTCTGGACGGCCCTGCGATAAGTATCTTTGTCGCCGGTTAGCGGAGCATGCATATGGATTTCGGAAAGAGACATTTATCTCGCCGGGGAGACCATGGTTTGTAAGACGCCTAACACTATCGGAGGGAATTTCGGGGGCTACCAATTAAATTTGGGTGAATACATGAAATGTGAACGTAATGCGAGCAAGGATGTGAGAATGATGACGCATGAATCTTAGAGTAAGGCCGATAGGAATTTGGTAGAATTCGGTTATGGCAGTCGAACAAATGATTCTCGAGGGCAACTAAACTAGCAACGCTAATACGAACTAAGCGGGCAATTTTTGTAATGGGGAGGCCAGTGATATAGGAATGGGTGACTGGACGAATGATCACATTCAATTAATCAATGTAATTACCACCCATATGTTTGGCAGTGGTCATCGGGACTTCGAATGCCCTGTCCTTCACCTGCCCAACTGTGCTGCAAACCCAGCTGATCGGATCCCTCTATCCCTAATCCGAGCAGTGAAGAAGCATCTCGTGCATCATGGTCTATACAATGAACAGAATCATCAAGCCTCCAATTTAAAAAGCATCTTCCATCAGATGTATTTGTACGCAAGGTGGATACTTACATCTCTATCCGGTGGATCTCATCTATCTCAGGATCTCATCACTATCTGGATCTCTCACTAGATCTATCTCGGGATCTCTTCAACGACTCTCAAGCTCCCCTGTTCTACCAGCTCTACTATCGAGTTCCTTCCAGCAGCGAATCTCTTTTCTGCTACACCGCCGAACAGCAGTGGACCGCGCTGTTTGATGAACCGCCAGATGGAGTAATTTTTATTATTTTCTTTTTCTTTTTCTTTCATTCCCTTGCTACAAATGGCGCCCAAAACGTGGGGATTTGATAATTCTCAAATTGTGAAGCTGGTAGACTGGCACAAGCCGCCGAACCCGAAGTTGATGAATTGAAAGTCAACCGTATGGAGAAGAGGAAGAAGTCGAAGAATAGAGCAGGTGTTCGAAATACTGGCAGCAGTGGAAATGAGCGTGCTGCAGGGGTCGATATGAAGAAAGAGGATGAGCTAAAGAAAGCTGTGTGAAGATGATGAAGCTTATGATGGTGGCTGATGACAGGAAAGTTGAAGAATTGAGCAGGTGTTCGAAATACTGACAGCAGTGGAAATGAACGTGCTGCAGGGGTCGACGTGAAGGAACTGATGAGAGGAAGCGGTCTTACGAATACTGAAAAGGACATAGAAGAAGCTGTTGAAGATAAGATAAGGAAATGAAGCTGTCTCATGAACAAAGGATCAGACTAATACAGAAGACAGGCCGAAAATGAAACTTGACAATTGTTTGCATCAGCATATCAATTCTTCTACGTTCTGCTGTACAACAAGTCCAAGTCACGGTCAGCTGCTGTATTGCAAAGGAGAGCTCGAACTTTCTAGAGTATTGAGGATAAAAGGACAGCAATATCAAAAGCAGAAGAGGAAGAACAGGCGGAATGCTCGTGTTGTACTGAATCAAAATCAAACACGGTCGTCTTCACAACACAGCCAAGGCGATTATCATGTTGGTGAACGAGGAGAGGGTGCCAGGATGCTGCAAGACCAACTGCCAAACGATCCATTCAGATGGGCTGCTGCAGAGATCACCCACCTGGGCTGCTGCGACGGCTGTCACCTGGTCCGCCGAAAGGTCGCTACCTGAGCTGCCACGGAGGTCACCTGTGCTGCCACGAAGGATGCATTGCCCTCGCGGGCTGCCTCGGAGGTCACTCACCTGAGCGGCCGCGGAAGTCGCCTACCTGAGCTGCCACGGAGGAAGCATTGGTCCCGCGTGCTGCCTCGGGGGGTCACTCACCTGATCGGCCGTGGAAGTCGCCTACCTGAGCTGCCACGGAGGAAGCATTGGTCCCGCGTGCTGCCTCGGGGGGTCACTCAACTGAGCTGCCGCGGAAGTCGCCTACCTGAGCTGCCACGGGGGATGCATTGCCATCGCGTGCTGCCTCGGGGGTCACTCACCTGAGCTGCCGCGGAAGTCGCCTACCTGAGCTACCACGGAGGCTGTCACCGGGTCTGCCACGAGGGTCACCTACCTGGGCTGCCACGGAAGTCGCCTACCTGAGCTACAACGGAGGCTGTCACGGGTCTGCCACGATGGTCACCCAACCGGGCTGCCACGGGGATGCATTGCCCTCGCGTGCTGCCTCGGGGGTCACCCACCTGAGCTGCCATGGAGGTCGCTCACCTGAGCTGCCACGGAGCCTGCCACCCGGGCGGCCACGGAGGTCGCGGCAGGGCCGGCCATGGAGGTCGCCTACCCGGACTGCCACGGAGGTGTCGTCCACCTGGGCTGCCACGTAGGCTGCCCACGCGGGCCGCCGTGCAAGCTGCCCACCCGGGCTGCCATGGAGGCCGCCACCCGGGCCGCCATGAGGCTGCCATGGAGGCTGCCACCCGAACTGCTGTGGAGGCCGCCCACCTGGGCTGCCGCAGAGGTCTTCACCCTCCTAAGAAGCCGCTTACCGGACGACAACCGACGACATCGGGCTAACCAAAGTGGTTGGTGCCCGTGACCCGGATCTGGTGAACGACAAACTGAGGTGGGGACGAGGAACAACAGGTGCGTGTGTGTACTGTACTAGGTATACGATGTCATGCTGTGGGCGTTGCGGAAGTTCACATGATTGTGTAAATTTAGATGAGTAAGGGGTGTGACTTTTTTGTATGAGTTGCGAGGACGCAACTAGGGTTGTTTGGACTGAAGATGTAGCACGCTACATCTTGAACATTTAACGTAGTATCTTTTCGGCACGGCTCGGTACGGCAGTTCCCCCCCCTCGCAGTCCGGTCACAGGCCTAGCCCTCCATTCACACACCCGTCGCTGCTACCGGGTGACGCACAGCTGAGCGGAGCGCTGCTGCTGCGCTCTCCTCCCCTCTCATTATTCACTACCCCCCCCCCCGTCACCAGGCCCGCCATCCCCATTCAGCACTTTTCCCCAACTCCCTCAACGAGCACTGTCCGTGAGAATAGCCCGCAGTAGACACATCTGCGAGAAGACGATGCCGGTCACATCAGTACGAACCGCCGAGGCACAGCTGAGTCAACAAGCTACGTCAGAACTGCGGCCGGCGGCGGCGGCGAGCGAGCACGTTAAGGTACTCTGTCACTTGTCACGTACTCTGTCAGGTACCACAACAGCTGCGCCGCGCTGAGTCCCACGGAGGGAATGGCAAAACCAGAAAGATCCTACGGCAAGCAAAAACGCTGTAGTTCCAGAGGTCTTCGCAATGGGCAGCCGTTAAACTCTCATTACGACGCTCGCCTATGGAGACAGCTACCGCAGGATGAGCGATCCGAGCCTCCTCAAATAACGCTGGATCAGTAAGATATGTCAACAGATCATGGAGCAGTGTCAAGGATGGATGCCGGCTGGAGCACACAGCCTCCTTTGTCGGGCACAGCAACCCAGGGTGAGTGAACCTGGCAAAATAGCCGGGTGACCGACCTCACAATGGCCTCATGAGGTAGTTCCAGAGATCTCCGCAGAGGAAGAAGGCGCTGACTTACGGCCACGCCCCGGTACGGTGGGCGGAGCAAGAGTGACGTCACAGGGGCGTTGGCGGCAGACGAAACGGAAGGAAACAAAAGTTTGAATAAAATGAAATTGAAGAATCAAAATTAAAACTCGAAAATCACAAACCTTTCGTGGATTGTTTTATGTCAGCGATTACTAAAATGATAAAGCACTCAACACGAAGACGATTCGACGGCCAAAAATTGCAGGCACAGAGGAGCAAGGTGACTAAACAGGACAGAGGGCGCCATCTTACGGCCCCACCCACCAGAAGAAGGCAGAGGAAGATGACGTCGCAAGGGCGTGGCAGTCACCCCTCCCCCCCCCCCCAACTATAAAAGGGTGCGCCACCCAACCAGAGGGAGAATCACAGTCGAGCAGCCGAGAGTCACAGTCTGCAGCCGGAGCCGGAGACGCCATCTGGAGGCCGCCGTCAGTCCGGGGTCACCCGCGAGAAGCCTCTTCAGTTCGAGTGATCAGAACCGAGGACAGCAGCCGACGCTTGTGACCACACTGAGAAGCGGAAGCGCAGAGAAACTCCAGAATGTGAGTGTTGTTGAAAAGTCTGCTCAATCCCAATCCTTGACCCCCCCCCCCCTCTGCCCGGTTGCCGTGCCGTGACGACTGCCAAACATTTTCGGTTGCCATAAAATGCACTCTCAATTGGAATTGGAAAACTTAAATTACTTTGAGCTTATTGGTCCAGACACCCTAGTAGCATATTAGGATCTGAATTTCGAAGTCATGTCAGAGTCGCCAGCAAACCGTTATTGTCAGTTGGAGTTCACGATTAGGCCCAGAGCGAGAGGCTAAAATTTGAATAAGCAGCTCATGGTCACGAACGTTGAGATTGATGACTGGATGTGTGACAGCGTTGAAATGTCTTTGTCTTCGGTCAAGCTGGTTCGTTCGATTTATTATGGGCGATGGCCAGGTGCGTTTTGAGGTTGGAACGTTTGTGAAATTAAGGGTTTAGATTCGTGCTGTACTCACTAAAAGTTGCATTGCGAAATCATTGGTAATATTGCTGTAGGAATTAATTGCGAAGTCGAAATCAATTATAGAACAGGTAAATACGGTTGAAAGGGAATGTAATGTTTTAAGGTGGCGACTGATTCATGCGATCGATCTATGAATATGGCTATGAGTTATGATTTCCGACAGATACGAATGCTTGAGCTTACGGCGGAATTTCTTCTGTTACTTAGGTGCAGAGTTGCGAGCAGTGGTTTGAGGTTGACGGTTTGACACTTAGCGACTTTAGATGGTCACTTTGCGTCATTGAAATTGCGAAATGTCGAGTAACAGGTAGATGTAGAATTGTTTGTGGTTAGAACTAATATGCGACTAATATAGGTGCCGATCGTTGTGCTTTTGTAGAATAAATACTAGAAAGGACCACCTTTGTTGGGGAACGATTAAATGGGACAGGAATTTAATTTAAAAAAAAACTTACGTTGAATGGAGCTGATGAGATGTCGAACAGGGAGATATTGCAGCGATATTTTACCAGATTCACACTCACTGACACATCCGGTGAATCCACCCGGCCAGAAGAGACAACACGCACGAGCATTGCACCGCGAGTGATGACGCGCCCATCGCGGCGTGGCCTTGACTGACTGTCGACGCGACGCCAGCCGGCGGCCAGTATCGTCGCTCTCGACGCGGGCGTTGAGCCGCCAGAGGGCGTAAAAAGCAGCCACAACAGGGGCAGTGGGTTAGCCGTAATTGGGGCGCGGGCGGTAGGTGAAGGTCATTGTATATAGGAGCATGGTTAGTTGTGGAAAGTTGCAACGGGGTAAGAACGTAAACAGTTAATGCATAATTTTAAATATGACATGCTATTTGATATTTAGGACTGCACTTCGTTTGATGCGCATTGTTTACTGCTAATAGGATGATTTAAAATAGATTCCCTATGAAAGGCTAGGGACCCTATGACAATATTCTGGCACTCTATAAGATAATTTGTTTAGGTAACTAGTAGCCCATCAGAAGCTATCGAACGAGTTTCAAGGAGTCATTTCCGTTTGAGCATTCAGCAATTCACTATGATACGGTGGATCACAACCAGACGACAGATCGGTGCGTACTAATTGGTTCTAGATTATCTGATGAAATCAAGAGCGGTTCAAGGTCTGCTAGGATTGTTTACGAGAACTGATGATTAGGTTCACGCGTGCAGCAGCAATTAGGACTTGAGATTACGATTAGATGCGTTTCTGTTATTCGCGTTCTTGAGAGTTAGCGCCAATAATTACTCCACCAATATTGGCACAGGGCATTGTGAGGCACAGACGGCTTGTTTGCCCGTCTCCTATGGCGTAGCGTTTACCAGCATGACCGTATGAGACACAGATGCACTTCTCTAAACCCACGTCCAGACCGGAATAATAAGAGGGACACGCCGTCACGTACGCAGGGCATATGCACGTTTTCCGCCAGTGGTACCGGCCACTGTTAATTTTCCCGCTTAGGTAACACTGGGTGAGAAGGCAGTGAGAGGTTTCTACGGCAGGGGGAAGGGGAAGATTGGCACAGTGTGCAGTGGAGAGTAAGTTATGCCAAAGGCAAGAAGCCGAGGGTCAGGGGTGAGTCACCCAAAAGTGCGGATAAGGCGCGCCGTAGTGTCCCGAATAAGTCCTCATACTTATTTTGTAAAGGTACCTTAATCGGTACTGGACAGCCTCAGGGGAGGGAAGAATGTACTCCAGGACACGTAAGGCCTTGAAGAGTAAATCCCATGGTTTAAGGAGAGTTCCTGAGGAGAGTTCCAGGATATGAACGGTGGTCCCTGGGTCGTGAACGGGAATGTTACACGCGGACCGGAAGAGGGCATAGGTAATCTCTCCCGGTAGAGAGATAAGTCGGATATAAATCGTGTATGTGTGTACCATAAGTCTATCGGACGTGTAGTGAATCCCATAAATTAGTAGGGTGGATATTTGTATAATTATTCTGGACGGCCCTGCGATAAGTATCTTTGTCGCCGGTTAGCGGAGCATGCATATGGATTTCGGAAAGAGACATTTATCTCGCCGGGGAGACCATGGTTTGTAAGACGCCTAACACTATCGGAGGGAATTTCGGGGGCTACCAATTAAATTTGGGTGAATACATGAAATGTGAACGTAATGCGAGCAAGGATGTGAGAATGATGACGCATGAATCTTAGAGTAAGGCCGATAGGAATTTGGTAGAATTCGGTTACGGCAGTCGAACAAATGATTCTCGAGGGCAACTAAACTAGCAACGCTAATACGAACTAAGTGGGCAATTTTTTAATGGGGAGGCCAGTGATATAGGAATGGGTGACTGGACGAATGATCACATTCAATTATCAATGTAATTACCACCCATATGTTTGGCAGTGGTCATCGGGACTTCGAATGCCCTGTCCTTCACCTACCCAACTGTGCGCAAACCAGCTGATCGGATCCCTCATCCTAATCCGAGCAGTGAAGAAGCATCTCGTGCATCATGGTCTATACAATGAACAGAATCATCAAGCCTCTAAATTAAAAAGCATCTTCCATCAGATGTATTTGTACGCAAGGTGGATACTTACATCTCTATCCGGTGGATCTCATCTATCTCAGGATCTCATCACTATCTGGATCTCTCACTAGATCTATCTCGGGATCTCTTCAACGACTCTCAAGCTCCCCTGTTCTACCAGCTCTACTATCGAGTTCCTTCCAGCAGCGAATCTTTTCTGCTACACCGCCGAACAGCAGTGGACCGCGCTGTTTGATGAACCTCAAGATGCAGCTTTTTTTATTTCTGTACTTTTCCTTCCCTTCATTCCCTTGCTACAATTTCATGAAAAATTTTGGTCAAAAGGGATTAGTCACATTTTTATGTTATATTGTTGCTGATTTAATGCATTGTTTTTTATCGCTTGTAGGTTGTTCTTCATCTTTCATGCACATTTGCGCGTGACGATCACACTCAATCACTGATCGATTTGCGTCTGTCCATTCAGTTCGGAGTAGTCATTCACCAACAGCTGGTGCCGGCCGGCCCATTCATATTTACCCAGTTGTGCCCGGTCAGGTGGCCGAGCGGCTGTGTACGGCGGTGTACGACCTCAGGTGTCCGTCCACGCCGCCCGCTGCCCCCCACACTGCGTACCCTGCCCTGCCGGCGGTGTGCTGCTCTCACTAACCGTGTGCCGTGTGTGTGTGCTGTGTGTGTGCCGCTAGCTGTCGCTGCACATTGCGCGCGAGTCGCTGCCGCCCCAGTTCGGTGGCACGCTGCGTGCCGACCATGCCCAGTGGCTGCGCGACTGCCACCGTTCGATGAGTAGCCGGGCGGATGGTGACCTGTGCGACATCAGCCTCACCCAGGTATGAACACAGCACTGGAAACGGACGTGGCTCTGTCTGAGGGGAGTGCGAGGAACGCTGCAATTGGTCCGACTACAGTTTTCTGGTCTATGATAACCGCTCTAGTTAAAACAAAAATGAAATGGTCAGCTATTGATCAATCGACAATCGCTTGCATCACCACACTCATTCTGACCGATGTCCGGGAGCCGATCCGGCCTGACCTAATCTCTGTGTCGCCCCACAGCTGGACCGCGAGAGGCTGGGCATGGCGGCCGACGACATGGCCAACGCCAACAACTCGACGGCGGCCAGCGTGGCCAGCGAGCCGTCCGAGGCCTCCTTCTCGTCGGCAGACGGCGACGGCAACGTGCAGCGCCGGCCGGCCGACTCCCCGCCGCCCGCGACGGCGCCGGGGCCGGCCGCCGATCGTGACCACTGCGGCGCCGGCGACGAAGGGGGCGGAGGCGGCGGCGGCGGCTCCCCGGACCCGGCCGGCTGCTCCGAGAGCTCAGGGTTCAGCGACGACGACAGTCTGCACATGGACGACGGTCGCGGCATCACGCTGGTCGAGCTGCTGCAGCAGCTGCAGACCAAGGGCCGCCGCGGCCTCTATGACGACTACTGGGAGATCAAGTCGCGACCGCCGGCCGGCATTCAACCACTCGATGTGAGTGCTGCGGGTGGAGGGAGGAGGGGGAATGAATTTGGAAAGGGGAGAGGGGTCGTCTGCTACTGTTTTGTGTTTTGTGTGCTTTTTTTTAGTGTAGCGTGTAGCGTCACAACTTTGGGCACGTATGTTCTTACTACTAAATATAAGTAGCTCTTGACGCCCTGGATTAACTATTGCATGTGGTGCCACCGATATGATACACCACTCATTGCTTTAACCCTCGCCCGCACATGGGGGGTGGTTGCCACCCCCCCCACCCCCCAGGTAGTCTTTCTGCTCTGCACTCAACATTTTTAGAGCTAGAAGGCTGATTTTTGGTATAGCTGCTCCTCTATCCTTTTTTGATGTCCACTGAAAATTTCAAGTTTCTGTGATTTTTGGTTTCGGAGATATGACCTTGTTTCTCAGGTCATGTCATGACCCAAATGGCCAATTCTCAACATCTTGCGTTTGCCATGGGCCTTGTGAGCTTTTGACACCTTGATTTCGGCCTTTTTTGCCAGTCTTACCTCCCACCCATAATGGAACATGTTGTTCGACGATGTACAGGGGTCAAGGTCAGGGTCAAGGTCAACCTAGGTCATCTAAGATAATTGCGTTTTAGGCAAGCTGAATTTACTTTTTGTGAAGTTTTTTTGACTGCATTTTTGGTAAAAGCTTCTCAGATCATGATTTCATGTAATATGGACACAAAAACAATCGGTGCACACATCAGTATACACACAGACGCTGCCGTCCAGTGGCAAAAACCATTATGTTAGGTCACAGGTCAATGTAACATAATGGGTTTTGCCTTTGGACGGCAGGACACACAGACATACAAACACATATAACTGACCTTGACCTAACTTGACCTGAAATGACCTCAGCAGCAAAATCTGGTCGGGTAGTGTGACAAAGAGGTTCTAGCTGGCTTGGCACCAGAAAACGGCATCGTCATCGGTATATGATAAGCAGCGCACTTGATATCCAACGGTGACCCAAAACAGCAACATTTTTTAGTTTGACCTGACCTGGAAGGTCAATGACTGACCTGAGAAGGTAAAATCGGGTATCATTGGATTCGTCTCTTCCCAAAGAATCTTTTTGGTCTTTACCGCTAAGCTCTATCTCCAACAGGAACGAAACGCGCGGGGGGGTGGCAACCCCCCCCCCCCCCCATGTGCGTTCTAGGATGGGAAAATGGCATGTGCGGGCGAGGGTTAAAGAATCATCCAACATCTTTTTACATTATTTATTACTGTAACTGGTCAAGGTACTCCCTATCATGGCACACACCCTAGCCTCGCCAGGATCCACCCCTTCACCAGTGCTCTGACCTGCCGTCTCACCCCCGCCAGGATCCCGGCCAACCGGGGTAAGAACCGGTACAGCGACGTGCTCTGCTACGACCACAGCCGCGTGACGCTGACTCAGGTCAACGACGACCCCAACTCGGACTACATCAACGCCAACTTTGTCGACGGATATAAACAGAAGAACGCCTTCATCTCGTCACAAGGTAGGCGGTGGGAGGGGGGCTGACAGGCTGGCGGCTAGCTGCCGAGGTGGCTAGCTAGTGAACGAGGTGTTTGTAGAAATAATGGTAGTGTTGGTCGCTGCATATATTACATTCTACGTGTATGACGTGGAAACTTCAGGATCAATTTTTGATAGGCCTGTTGACGTTTATTTTGTTCTTATATGACGACCCTTTAGTTTCTTTCGCTCCGTTCTTCGCAGCTCCTGCACTAATAATTGCGGATCCTAATTCTCTACCTGTCGGAGCTCACTCCGAGCTGGTGCAAGTTCTGTTGTCTCCTTCTCCTTGTCCCACTAGTGTTTGACACTAATACTGAGAAACTATTTCGTATGGATAAATAAGAAATCTGAAGACTAGTATTTGGTCCGTCTCTTTCCCCCCCTCTCCCTCTCTTCTCTCTCTCTCTCTCTCTCTTCTCTTCTCTCTCTCTCTCTCCCTCTCTCCTAGCTCTCCCTTCCCGCAGTCGGCTCTGACCCTTCCCGTGCCCGCGCAGGTCCGATCCCGGGCACGTTCGCCGACTTCTGGCGAATGGTGTGGGAGCAGCGCGTGCTGCTGATTGTGATGACCACGCGACTAGTGGAGCAGGGCCGGACCAAGTGCGGCCGGTACTGGCCACTCGAGTTCGGCGCCGAGACCCGGCACGGCTTCTTCACCGTGGAGAACCTGGGCGTGACGCAGCACGACTGTTATAACGTCAGTCAGCTACTGGTGACGGACACACGCACCGAGCAGACGAGAGAGGTGAGAGGGGTGGAGAGAGGAAAGGAGGAGTGGGTGGTGGGAGAAAACTGAGAGTAGTGTGGGGAAAGTACGGAGCAGCATGAGAATATATACTAGTCTCGTATGTCTTGTCAAATACAGTGTTGGTAGATGCAGAATAGCAGCAGCCATGCAAAAGAGAAAGAGAAAACGTAGCGTCTGAACATCTTTATCTGATTATAAACACACAAACCCAACAGTTACAGAATGCGTTAAGGCTGGAAGAATACATGGTCAAATACATGGAAGCACGCTCGCATCAATCGCACGCACCTCCCGCAAGCGATTGATGCGAGAAGAATTATTACGGAGCGAGCGAAGCGAGCGTAGTCTTTCCTTAGATTAACGGAAATTTCTGAGTATGAGCGGCCGGCCGGCCGGCCGGCCGGCCGGCCGTGGTCACGCTTTTGCGACGCTTATATCCCAGCAACCACTTGACCGATTTACATGCGGTAATTTTTGTAGGGTAGCTTCATTCCTTCTACCAAGTATTGGACTATTCCCGATGCATGTGAGTGACCCTTATGCACGTGCCACGTGCAAAACGAAGAGGTGTCACTTTTTTAATAGTTGCAATATCTCGGTAACTACTGGGCCGATTGCGCTGAAAGTTGGCATGTAGGTAGGCACCCACTAGGCAATGCATATCCATGTGCCAGAGTTGGGGTGCTGCTGCACGTGCGCACGTGCAGGGGTCGTTTCCAGATCTCAAGAACGGCTGGACCGATTGCGCTCAAATTTGGTACATGGTTAGGGACCGATTTGTAGAGTGCCGTGCAAAAGTCAGTTGGGACCCATTTTGCACGTGCGCACGTGCAGGGTGCCGCTTCCAGATCTCGAGAACGGCTGGGCCGATTGTGCTCAAATTTGGCACATCGCTAGAGACCGGTTAGTAGGGTGCCGTGCACAAGTCAGTTGGGGGTACCCCCTCGCAATTTCGCACGCGCAAGGCCCACCCTCTCGCTCGCTCCGTTAGTCGCCCCAAAAGGCGTTATACTGGTAATGTATTTGAATAGGCTCTCGCATGCGATTTCCTGAATGCGGAAAGAGTCTGTTTCAGGCTTTAGACGGACAAGACCCAGACAAGACAGATTTGAGCGAGGCGCCTGATGGTAGTCTGTAGTGCCTGATTCAGTATTCAGCTGAGGTTTTAGTGATGTAGAGTGGCCTAGGGAAAAGGCGAGCGAGGTTCGAGGATGACGTGCCAGCGACGTGCTAAGTGTTTCACATTGTGAGACCCTTGACTCTGTTCGATTTTCCGAGGCTGCTGCTGGCTGATTCGTGTGGCTCCAGCACAAACTTCTTTAGCTTCTCGGAAATGTTTACTACCGGCGATGTTATTTCTCTTTCCCGGACGATTTAAAGTCGTGCCGCGTTGAGCCGCTGCCGGCTGACGGTTTATTGGCCATTTGCAGTTTTGCGAACTGTTCGGGATCTGCTGAGGCCACGTCCGCTTAAAAATGCGATCTATTGTGCAGAGACTGCTAACGTTTTAGCCGACGTCGTGCAGTTTGCACGCAGCTTCAGTCCTGGCAGTATCAACCATAATGATACACTCGATCACAGCCACTTGCCACTTACGAAATCACATCGCTAACTGAAGTTCGCAGTCTGTCTACGCCCTAAAGCCTCCGTTCAAAGACACTCTGCTCGTGCCGGTGTGACTGTCTTTCCTAACCCGCTTGTATGTGTGTCTGACCTCAGGTGACGCACTTTCTGTTCACGGCCTGGCCCGACTACAACGTGCCCCACTCGGCCGAGACGATGCTGCGGTTTCTGGCGGCCATCCGCGAGACCCAGGAGCGCCGTCTGCCCGAGCTGTCGCCCTCGTGGACGGGCCACCCGCTGGGGCCGCCCATCCTGGTCCACTGCAGTGCCGGCATCGGAAGGACCGGTGAGTAGAGGGGGATGATATAGGGACTGGAAGGGAGATGGATAGAGGGATGAAAAGAGAGGGAGAGGGTGGAACGGAACTCGAGTTTTATTCTAGTGACGATCTGCCGATGCTTGTTTTATTGAATTTCTCAAAAGAGATGACACCGAAACTCGAAAGTTTCTTGTAGCTGTTTATTTCAACTGAGCTGGATATAAGAAAGCCATCATTGCGTTGAAACGCACCCGTTTTACCCTTCCACTCGTTGTTGTTGTTGTCGTTCCGGCCGTCGGGCCCGGTGGGGCCCACATGGGGGGTCCGGGAGGGCCCCAGCCCCCTCGGGGGCGACACTTGCGACGTCCGCGCAGGGAGGGCAGCAGGCCCCCAGACGGGTTCCGGCGGGCGCAGACGATGGGTAGGGCCGGAAAAACCAGCACCCCGCCAGAGTGTCTAGCGCCGTGGGCGCTCTATAGTCGGCCCAGACGCCGCAGGAACTCAATGACCCGGCACGGGTCAGCGAAGACCTCCCGCAGCGTCGGGTCCTCTCTCCCAAAAACGACGTGCCGGACGCGGGCCGTCGCGGGGCACGACGTCAGGAAATGTTCCGCGTCCTCCCTGTCTCCGCCGCCGCAGGTCGGGCATCCATCGTCCTCCCACTCGTCGCCTCCATCCTCCCTAAAATCCCACCCCACATGTTAACTGACCCCCTGCCCCTCCTCCTCTCACAGGCACGCTGTGCACGCTGGACATCTGCATACGCCGCCTGGAGGACGTCGGCACCGTGGACGTGCAGGGTACCGTCGAGAAGGTGCGCTCGCGCGCGCGCACAGCATCCAGATGCCCGACCAGTACGTGTTCTGTCACACGGCGCTGGTGGACTACGCCGTGTCGCGCGGCTACCTCAGCGCCGAGCAGGCTAACAGCGTGCAGCTGCTCTCCGAGCGGGCTCCGCCGGACTCGGACTGAATGGGACGGAACAGTGGCCGACCAGTGACCGATCAGAGGACCGGAGGATGTGGGCGAGTGGTGTGAGAAGAGGAGAGGGAGAGCGACGGCCGATGAAGCTGTGTTTGGTTTCATTGGCGCGTTGTGAAGGCTATGTGTCCGGCGATGTGCGAATCACTCGGAGTGTGAAGCCATATCCAGCGTCAGTGATGGCCTGGCGGCACGGCAGTGTGCTGGAGGGATCAACACCTCCAGAGATCGCTGGAACCGTGTGAGGGCGACACACCAACACTCCTATCATGACAGATCTGCGGGCTCGGGCGGAGCTCTCTGTGCCGCTGGCGGAGCGCCGCCGCCACCAGGACGTCAGGAGCCGACGGACAGGACAGGTGGGCCGGTCTCGTTACTCAAATACTGACACCAGGCTCCCGACCCAGCTGCTGTACAGTTTCCTCGAGCGTCGAGCTGGCCGGTCGCCTCGTGGCCGTCGGTCGGCAAGACGTCCTCATGAGCCAGCGAACAGTGTGGGTCTCAGAATCCTCTTCTACTCATTTCGCCCCCGCGTATGACGAGAAGATGGTTACTATGAGCTGGCGACTACGGAGGAACCGAACGTCACCGGTACATTTTTGACCAGTGTATGAGGACGGTCCGGGTAACCCCGGGCCGGAGTTACTGGAGCGCTCGAGACCGGAGCCGAGACAGGTGGCGGGCGCGGACGAGCGGACGCTGTGCGAGGGCGTCCATGTGATATTTCTCGGCATTAGTGGTCCGCGGCGCCCTGGCGCGAGCAGTGGGTCTGCCGTCTCCGATGTCGGCGCCGGCGCGGGGTGTCTCGGTACCTGCAGTCGCCGGGCAATGGAGTGGGTAGCGACGAGCCCGGCTCCACCGCGGATGCGCACCCGGCCGCCGCCATCGGCTGCCGCGGGCGAAACGGCATGGACTGCTTTTGAAACCTTTATCGGGCGAGAGTGAGCGACCAAGGCGCGTGAGTCGTGAGAGCATGGGTGAGAGGAGTGAGAAGGTCCACTAACTTCCATCTGAACGCATTTTAGTCGCGATCTAGCTGTCGCCGCTCGCCGGGTCAGTATTTTACGTTAAACCAAAGACATTGTTGTACATACGCAGCGGCACTGCAGCGCAAAAGAGAGACCATACCTACCACATGTGAGGCGACGGAATCGGAGTATATTTCTCTAATATAGCGTATTATTGTAGGCGGCTCGGCGCACGGCGAACCGCGGCGCTTCTGCGGCGAA